>NC_142358.1:24288339-24592439 GCF_059441175.1 Urocampus carinirostris | reverse complement strand
GGGGTCGGGTCGAGCTGGCAACAGCCTCAGCAGGGAAGCCCAGACCTCGCTATCCCCAGCCACTTCATTCAGCTCACCCGGCGGGATCCCGGGGCGTTCCCAGGCCAGCCTTGAGACGTCGTATCTCCAGCGTGTCCTGGGTCGTCCCCAGGGCCTCCTGCAGGTGGGACATCCCCGGAACACATCTCGAGGTGGCATCCAGGAAGCACCCTTATCCGATGCCCAAGCCACCTCAACTTACTCCTCTTAATGCGGAGGGGCAGTGTCTCTACACAGAGTCTCTCCCGGATGACTGAGGTTCTCTAAGGGAGAACCCAGCCCCTCTTGGAGGAAACTCATTTCAGCCACCTGTATCAGAGATCGTGTTCTTTCAGTCATGACCCACATTTCACGACTGTAGGTGAGGGTAGGAACGTAGATTGACCGGTAAATAGAGCCTTTCCTTTCGGCTCAGCTCCCTCTTAACCACAACAGACTGGTACAGGGTCTGCATAACGGCAAAAAGCTGCACTGATCCGTCTGTCGATCTCCTGCCCCATTCTACACTCACTCGTGAACAACACCCTGAAATATTTGGGGCAGGATCTCCCAAATGGATGGAGCATACCACCCGTGTCCGGTGGAGAACCATGGTCTCAGAGACCTTTCTTCGAAGCTAGAGGTCAAGAGGATGTTAAATGCTTTAAATATCAGCATGTTGTTTTCTTAAGCCAGGAGGGAGTATTGTGCTTAACCTTTTTAGTTAAATGGAATGAAATGTGCTCTACGGAGGGAAGGGTAAGGTTTAATCATCTAAACAGCACGTTAGCCATTCAGTTTCATCATTAATCATCTAGTCTCACATTTTTAGAAAAAAAACAGACCTTGGTTTTAATTCCAACTCTTTTTTTTTCTGTTACGTACATTTTGCTCAAAAAGGTGTCTCTAAAGTTATTCATTTTTTATGTTTTATTCACACAAAACTTATTAGTAACTGCAAATAAATACTATAAAAAAAGATGTGAAAGAATTGCTTTATTGGCTGGGGATGGACACTTATTGTCTTGATTTACAGTCTGGATGCCACATATGATCATAAGATTTGCAAATGGTCATCCAGAATAATATTACATACAGTAATTATGTTGAGAGCATTTTTTGTGTGCCTTCTTTACCTGAGGCTCTTTTTCCTTTGTTTTCATGCCATCTGAGTACCGTAAAATTGTGACCATATGCGTAAACTTTTTTCCCAAGCTTTCAACCCTGCCGCGTATGCAATGATACGGCTAATTTATTCATTTTGTCTAACGGCCGCCAGGGGCGCCCGAGCAGTAAAGGTAAGGATGAGGCGCGTGAAATATATTTGTGGAGGAAGTTTAATGGAAATTTGTGCATGATTAAAACTAGCATGGACAGACACACGTCATGGAAAAGGTGTCATTAGAAAGAAGAGCGCTAACTACAATGTTGGGAATAATTTTACAAGTCATTTTAACTGTAAACGAAAATAATGTGGCAAAACAAACAGCTTACAAGAAGCACCATCCAACCAGGCAGAAATGTTTAAGGCAGATTCATTTTTATCTTTTCGGAAATACTGTGTGTTTTGGAATAAATATATTACATGTTTGGATTCTATGGATAGTCTTTCATTTATGAAAGCCATTTTTGCGAACATTCACAGTAGATGAAGACAGCCAGGGATGTAATGGTGAGTTACCTCGCTTTATAGTCCGGGGTACCTTGTTCCAGACTGATCGTGATGTTTCTCCCATGAGTATATTTGAAAATTACCATCATATCTTGAATCCCAAGAGTTTAAGCTTTCCGATAATAAGTGGCATGACTCATTTACTGACTGGTAACATCGCACAGACACGTATCTTTTTATCAAAAGTCGACCGGCGGGCCGTACGATCGTTAAGGGGTTAAGGTAACCTTTTAAACTCCATCCTTCCATCCATGCATTATCTGCACCGCTTATCCTCAGTAGGGTCACGGGGGTGCTGGAGCCCATCCCAGGCCTCTTCTGGCAGTGGGCAGGGGACACCCTGAACTGGTTGCCAGGCAGTCGCAGGGCACACAGAGACACACAACTCACCTGCGCATTCACACCTAGGGACAATTTGGACCGCCCAATTAACCTGACATGCAGGTTTTTGGAATGTGGGAGGAAACCGGAGAGCCCGGAGGAAACCCTCGCAAGCGCGGGGAGAACATGCAAACTCCACACAGGAGGTTCGATCTCATGACCTCAGAACTGTGCCGCACACGCGCTAAACACTGCGCTGATGTGCTGCCCCCGTATAAAGCTCTTTTCTAGTAAATATCTCATGTTTCAATGTGGGCACATGCGTCTTATAATCCAGTGCACCTAATGTTCCAAGTTTTACTGTAATTGAGTCATACATCGGCATTACATGACCATATCGAGTATAATTTAAGGAATCCCAAAATAATATAATTGTTTAATATTTAAATAATGGTCCTTTTTAATCTAAAAGTATTCCTGGATACTTTGCTATGCTAGGATTCATTGAGTGCGCTTTTGAGCAGTATTTGATCAACATTAAAAGTCTGAAAGCAACATTATTTTTCTATGGTGAAAAGAAGAACGAAATTTACCATAAGGTTTTGAGAGTTTATAATAATTTCCAATTTGAGTCTATTGAATGTATTTGTATTGAATAATTTTTAATGTTGTATAAATGCTTGTAGTTGACACGATTGTGCTTTGTCATTATTCAGAACCATTTTTGTTGACTAAGTGCTCTTGCTTTTCTTCTTCATTGTACCTAGGCCTTCATGAACTTGATGGGATGAATGACCAGGAAGTGAAGGACTTTCGCAGCAAATTGTCTCACATCAGTGAAGAGAGAATGCAACATCTCCAGATGATGACGTGGAAAGAGTGGCTGCATGCGTGTTTCTCCCCTCAGATCGTGCCAATGATCATCAACGATGGATTCAGTGACCCCTCTGCTCAATTAAAAGTCATCATCCACGTTGACCAATCTCAGGTAAGTTTAAATGCCCCAGTAAGATGGCCATAACTTTGTGAGTACAAGTCATGACCAGAAATGTATTGTAAGTCAAACAGGAAAATGTTTGTCTTGACTGGACTTTCACTAATCAGCAATGATTTTGCTTTTAAACTGATAACCGTCTTCAAGCTAAATGGGTATATTGAAATTGTGAAAAGTTTCTGTTTCATAAAGAAAAAATAACTCTTAAAGAAAACAGCAGCTTTTGTGTTCTCTCTTTGGCATGGGGGTGTTTATTCTATTACAATACCATCTTGTCTCAACCAGTCAGCAGTCTTTTTTTTTTTGCAAACAGGTCATTTGTCATAAAAAGAAATCCCACCTAAGACACAAAGGGAAATTTTATAATTTCATGCACAATATTATCGGATGACTTCGAATTGAGTAAATCACTTGTCATTTGACACACAATGCTTAACGAAAGTATATATTATATTTACAACAGACAAACTGAAAAACATGGCTTACTGTTCTTTAACCTCAACCAACTGATTCCAGAGGTTACACGATGACTTCTGAAAGATGCAATGTTGACCCAAATGACTAACAATTACAAACAGTGCAAATGTGTGTTATTAAGTCTGTTTAAATGCACCTGCTCTGTGATGGGCTAAGATGTCTGTGAAAGGAGTCACTGGAGAATAGACAGCATTATGAAAACCAAAAATATACCAAACAGGTCCGGGATAAAGTTGTGGGAATGTTCTAACCAGGAATTGCGACACAAGAAGATTTCTAAACATTTACACATCTCCCGGAGAACGCTGTGAACAATAATATCAAAATAGAGAGCTCATAAAACCTCTGCAAACCTACCAAGATCTAGACTTACCTCTAAACCTTCGGCCCAAACAAGGGGAAAAAGATAATCATAGAAGCAACCAACAGGCCCATGATCAAATTGGGTGACTTGCAAGCCTACACCGCTTAGTCACACTCTGCATGAATGTGTCCTTTATTGAAGAGCGGCAAGAATAAAGCCCTTTCTGAAAAAATACCATAAAAAGGCCCATTTGGCATTTGCAACAGGCCACATGGGAGACACAAATAACATGTGGAACAAGGTCCTCTGGTCAGATGTAACCAAAACGGAACTCTTTAGGCTGACTGTAAAGTGTTACATTTGGAGTAAGATTAATACTGCACATCACCCTGAAAACACCACTTTAAAACATGATGGAGTGGCAAGATTAGAGTTGATGGCCAGATGAATGAAGCCAAATACAGGGCGATTCTGGCAGAAAATCTATTGGACTCTGTAAGAGACCTACAAATGTGACGCAGGTTCACTATCCAACAGGCCAACAAACTTTAACATGAAACGGAACGTACAATATAATCGTGTAAAAATGACCAAGCCAGGTTGAATGCATTTATTTATTGTGTCTCACATATTTTTGAATCTTAAAAAATATTTTGAGTTTTTTATCTATAACATTGAAGTCTGAAATATGGAAATATGTCAAAGAGCACCGTAGATCCATGGGTCAGAACGGTTCTTATGACATTCCCCCAGAATTTTGATCGGAGGTCAGTGAACTGACACCCCTGCCTGTAGTTGCCCGTTCCCTCCGTAATTTACTCGTTTCTTGCCCTGTCACTCGTTTGCCACATTTTTTTTCCCAAACCGTGGAGGCAAATCTTTCTCACAAGAAATGTATTCTATGCCTAGGTAGAAATAGGCAGGAAGTTTTATTTGGAGTACCAGACACAATGAGCAATAATATGGGCAGGAAGTGGTGTTGTTGTAACATATGCACAGTCTTTATTTATTGCGCTCATGCCTTCTTTTAGCGTATTTGGTAATCCTTAAGTACAATGCCTTGCAAAAATGTTCTAACAGCCCCCCCCCCCCCCCCCTTTTTTTTTTTTTTTTTTTTTTTTTTTTTTTTTTTTTTTACTATTCAAACGTACAGTCCATTTTAGGCTTCAGAGAAACTTTTGTCAAGAATCAACAAGCGGGACACATTTGTGACGTGGAACAGTTTTTGGAAATGTTGTAGAAAAACTGAAAAGAGAGAAGAGCAATATAGTACTTAGCCCCCTTAAATGAATACTTTGTCAAGCCACATTTCTGGTGCTGTTGCCTGGAATATGCTCATAACAGTTTTGTACATCGAGAGACTGGTTTTTCTTGTCAATTTTCCTCTGCAAAACAGCTCAAGTTCACTGAGGTTGGATGAGAGAGTTTGTCAACAGAAATCTTCAGCTCTGCCCCAGATTCTAGATTGGATTCAGGTCTGGACTTACACTTGGCCATCCAACATGACTATTCCATTGTAGATTTGGCTTTAAGTCCTGGATCATTGTCGTGTTCGAAAATAAATCTCCCAGTCTCATATAATTTGCAGACTCCAACCATGTGGTGGTCCTGTGTTTGACGGCATCCATTTCCCACTAATTTGCCCCTGCTGAATGCAGGCCCAAATCATGAGCCTATCACCATCTTCTTTGACAGTATAAATGTGGTGTTCGGAGTTGATTTTACGCCAAACATATTACTTTGCATCGTGACGTGAGTTTTATTTAGTTTTCATCTGTCCAGAGAAACTTCTTCCACAATTTTGCTGCGTCTACCAGGTGGCTTGTAGCAAACCTTTTATTGATATATTTGAGAAATGTTTTTTTTTTTCTAGCCAATTAAAAGCTAGATTTGTGCTGTGTACGGCCGATTGTTATATTTGAAACATATCCTCCCACATCAGCTGTTGATTTCTGCTGGGGCCTCTTGGCTGCATCTCTAATTTGTTGTCTCATTGTTTAAGGTGAAACTTTTCATGGACGGCCAGGTATTTGTAGATTTGCAGTGGCCTGATACTCCTTCCAGTCCAATATGATTACCTGCAGATTGTTCATTGGGATGTTAAAAGCTTGGAAAATCTTTTCGTATTCAAATCTAGCTTTAAACTTCTCCAGAATATTATCTCGGACCTGCCTGGTGTGTTCTTTAGTGTTCGTGATGTTCTAAGCCCTTTAAACTGAACCCTATGTTTATCGCAGAGACATTTAAACAAAGACTTGATTACACCCAGGTGGATTCTTTATTGAACTTCAGGAGTGAGTCTATGCTGAATAGGGGCCGAAAAATATTATGTCTCCCTTTTTCAGTTTTTATTTTTTAGAAAAGTATAAGATATTCAATACTTTTCAATTCACTTCACAATTGTTTCCTAATTGTTGTTGATTCTTGACAAAACAAATTCTATGTCTGAAGCTTGAAAAGAGGAAAAAGGTTAGAAAACCACAAGGGGGTCATATTTTTGCAAGACAATTTAATGGTTACCTATGCCCTTGTGCTTTTTTGTCTTGATTTGTTTTGGCATATACATATATGGTTCGATTTAAATTTAAGGATTTGTGTGCCATGCACTTTCTTTGTCACCATAGCAGTTTTGTTAATATGTTAATGCAATCTGTTACATCACCTGGAAATTATAATTCCACCTCACGAATCGGCTCAATTCTAAGCTATATTTAGACTACAACAGTAAGCCTTGCTGTTTCATTCAGAACATTTTGCCAGAACCTTCCATTGAAGTCAATTTGCTTGCACACTTTGTTATCACGTGTTTACAGTCAGTCACAGATAATTTCACCACATGATTTTCTTTCGGCTCTGCCTTCAGCAGTTATTTTCACATAAAATAAACAAACATTAAATCGGCTCATTAAATTAGCTCTGTGTCAAATATTACATTATCTGTCACCACAGTACGTGTGTCGTAGCGATAAATGCCGTTGTTTTTTCTCCTAAAGGATTCTGCCTGTCTAAAAGTGCCTGCATCCTGCAACCCCGCCGAACTGATAGAACTGGCCGTAAGGAAGTGGTTGACCACTCATGGGCATGAGGAGGAGGCTCGGCGAGGACAGTATGTACTGAGAATAAGCCATTGCATGGAGTTCCTCTGCGGTGACCACGCCCTTTGTGAATATAAGGTCAGCAAGTGCATTTTAATGCAAGTTTTATTTTGCACTTTCAAGAGTAATTTTTTTTTCGTTTAGTCAAAACTACAATTGACTTTTCAAGGGCAAAGAACAATCATTTTGGTAAATTTGCATGTATCCTTGTTTGCAGTACATACGAACATGCATGCAGGCGAAGGAGTCCCCGCATCTTACGCTGGTTTCCTCCAGCACAGTTAAGGCCATGTTTGAAAAAGAAATTACTGCTATTGTGGCGGTAGTCAGTCGCAAGTCATCCAACCCACCTTTGCCGCTTCCTCCCAAAAGAAGGGTTCCCATGGTGAGCCATTCATTTTTACTTAAATATTACTGACAATATTGGTAATGAAATGATTAATATAACAAGCAGTCTTTTTCTTTTTTGGTTTTGTGGTCTTTGTTGTGAACAGCGAGGTAAAAATATGATTAGGGCAATAATTACTGTGGCATAGCAATTACTTCAAAGTACACTATTTATTGGGTAATGAATGAATGAATTGAATGAATGAATTGTTTAATTTGTTCAGTCAATAAATGAATCAATCATATTTTACATCAAACAAGTATAAATGCAACTTGTACACTGTAAGTGATACATTATCACAAAACCAGGGCTAGTTGGGGGAGGTGAGTTTGCCATTAATAAAAAAAATACAGTGGGGCAAATAAGTATTTAGTCAACCACTGTGCAAGTTCTCCCACTCAAAAATATTATCGAGGCCTGTGATCGTCAACATGGGTAAACCTCAACCTTGATAGTTTTAATTTATCAATGTTAACAATTGCAGGCCTTTCTAATCTTTTCAAGTAAGAAAACTGGCACAATTGGTAGGTAACTAAATACTTATTCTCCTTACTGTACATCAGTTCGATAAAAGTGTCTATTGTGCCATTTCTGAAAAATAACTTCTTTTTGGCATTTATGTTTCATTCCCAATTGCACAAAGTCGAAATTATGATAAACTTTTGTACGAAATAATCAATTTTCTAGACAATTCATAAATTAGGACGTGCGTGCGTCCGTCCGTCCTTCCTAATTTATTGATTGTCTAGAATAGATAGATATAAACAAACTCACGATATACACCAGGGGTGGCGAACATGTGGCTCTTTGCCTCATCATATTTTTATATACTGTGGCTCTTTGCCTTGTTTCATGTTTAGTCTTTTTTGTTTGTATTGAGGGTGGACACTTTCCTTGAAATCAACACAAGAACAATACTTGTTGTATTGTAAGAAGAGAATAATATGTTTTTAATTGTGTGTGTTTGTGTCTGTCTGTCATGGCAGGTCAGTGCGTGATATGGCTCTTTGACTCTCACAATAAAAAAAATGTCGGCTCTTTGTGTCAAACTTGTTCGCCACCCCTGATATACACGTTTATTATTATATTTATAGCAGGCTTACATCATAGCCAACACTATTTCTTGCAAGATAACGATGATCGTTTGTGAGTTTTCTTTATTTAGTCTTTTTTTTTTTTCCTTTAATCTTTTTGTTTGTTTTTGTTTGCTACCTTTCCCCCCCAAAAAACCTGCTCAGTTTGTCACTTCCATGTTTTCTTACTGCAAATATAGGCAAGTATTTGGCAACCTACATCACCATATAAAAATCATAAAACGTGAACACAGATGTTGAAACATGTGCAATTATGTAAACCAAATACTTTAAATCAACTTGGTTGGTCGGATCCTTCAACCACACGGGTCGTAGGTGCACCATTTCCTGTGGGGTGTCTTGGGCAAGTACAGCCTGGCGACTTACTACTGGTAAAATTATTTAGATGATTATTTAAAGCAAAATTGACTAAAGGAAGCTGCAGTTATACATTTGTGTTCTGTTATCACAGATGTTGTCGGTTGCAAAAATTCAGCCAGAGTATTGGTGCGGACTAGTGTGCTAGTCTGTCAATTGTAACTGACAATAAACTGGACCATTTAATAACTGGAAGTGGCATCGAACCGCGAGATGACGAACTGCTGCGCTAAAATTCTGACGAAGACATGGTTAATCTTATCTATCCCGGCTGACGCTCAAAGAAACTGTGCGGGTCAGATGTATCGACATTTCGTTCTGTATACACGTGTACACGAATGACAATAAAGTAAATCTGAATCTGAATCTGTAAGATACACCCATTAGGAACTTCAGTCTTGAGTTAACCCAGTACTCATCTTTTTATGAGTGCTTAGGCGCAGGCTCATAATGTATGTATCACTTCTGAATGATTGTATCCGTATTATAGATAAATATTGTAGTGCTGTATTTATTGTAATTTTTTGTTTCCTGAAGCAAGCACAGACTTGTGTGTGGGACGTGCCAAACCCATTTAAGATAGTTCTCCTGAAAGGAAGCAAGGTGAATGCAGAGGAGACTGCTAAGGTATTCTTCTTTTGTCCGTATCCCTAACAATTACTTCCAATGCATAGTTTCTGCCTTAAAAAAGCAATGGTTATATGTTGGGTATAATTGACACAAAATGAACATCAGGATGTATATCTAAATGTATTTTATTAATTTAAACCTAAATTCTTTGTAATGATGACCAGGTCCAGGTCAGGGCCGGACTTTTTCACGGAACAGAGTTGCTATGCAAGCCTGCCGTGAGCAGCGAGAGCAACGGCCGTTCAGAGCACACATGGAAAGAGAGCACGTTGGAGTTTGAGATCTCTGTTTGTGACCTGCCACGAATGACACGCCTTTGCTTTGCCATCTATGCGGTTATGGATAAGGTCAAAAAGCAGAAGTCTACCAAAAACGCCCATCTAAATAAGTACCAGACAATTCGTAAAGCAGGAAAAGTGGTAAGAAGCCAGAAGATAGGCAAATATTTCCACTTGTTTTCTTAATTTATTTTAACGTATTTTTTATGTGACATAGCACTATCCTATAGCCTGGGTTAACACAATGGTGTTTGACTACAAAGGTCAACTTAAAGTGGGGGATATCATCCTCCACTGCTGGTCTTCATTTCCTGGTATTAATCTCATCCTTGTATTCCATAATGTTGTATTGTACAGTAAGTCAACTTTGCTAAACAATTTTTTTTTGGGGGGGGGGGGCAGATGAACTTGAGGAGATGCTGAACCCCATTGGAACTATCCAGACCAATCCATTCACGGAAAACGCCACAGCTCTGCACATCCATTTTTTGGAATACTCTTCGCACCCCATCATTTTCCCTCCCTTTGACAAGGTTAGACCAGAGTAAGGCTCAAATTAAAATGCAAAGCAAGTTTTTCAGATTTTAAATTCAATAGCATTTTAGAAACTCATTTCTGTTTCATTTTAAAAGCAGTATGCCGCTTTGTGTGTTTTCAAGGATTTTAACACATTTCAAGGCAATGTTGTACATATGAGATCAGTGGATATTGTGCAGTTACAACATAACTGTTTGGCCATTGGAACTCTCGCTGATAAAGAGCTATACAAATAAATGTGTCTTCCATATATGTAGGTGACCTAGTCCATTTCTGCTTACAGATCTTGGAAAAAGCAGCTGAGATCGCAGGAGCAAGTGACTGTTCCCCTATTGTGAGTTAAAGTGCAACAAAATAAAAGTTGTATGTGTCCAGCCAAAATACACAAGGAGACATGAGCAATGATGCTTTTGATACCGTTCTTATTTCACACACACACTCTGAAACTCTTCTCGCGGATCCAGTCTTAATGGGCACTGATTTCATTATTCTAAAAGTCATGCCTTAATTGGAATTAAAATGTCTTGAATTCCATTTTCAAAAGTCTTAAAAATGTGAACACATTGATAAGATTTCTATTTGTTTGAACTAAAAGGATTTTGTAACATTTTTCAATTGTCTTTTTTAATAATTCACCAATTTAAGTTTGAGACAACATGGCGTGACCAAAATAACGGAACTATCAAAACAGTGATGTGGTTTCAGTAGGGCCTTTCACAACAGAGGCATCACTTAAGCCTACCAACAATACACATAGCAACTTGGGACACAGACGTTTACTTTGGACCATGGAAATGTATAAATCTTAAGTATAGTGGCTATAAGCTGTGCCAGCTAATGTGTACTGGGCACCATGTATTGTTTGCAAGAAGTGTATGTGTTTCTTTTTTTTTTGTTTGTTTCAATTGTTTGACTTTTTTAAGTGCCTTTTAAAACCAAGTCGGCAAAACAAAGTCTTGAATTTATCTTGCCTTAAGCTGTAGAACCTTGTTCTTTCTGTGCGTGTTAAATAACAGAAAAAAAAACTGATAAAAATATGGAACTTTGAATCCTTACATATCGCCTTAGCCAAAGCCCACCCCTGAACATTGACATTTTTTACATAATACTGCTTTTGGCATGACTGAACTTAACTGGTCAATGGAAGATCCTTTGAATACACAAAATTTACCAATGGGAGGGCTCCTGTTTATACAAATATAGCATTATGTTTATGTTGCAGCCAGCGAGGTGGTACAAAGTCTGCAAAGCTCTGTGATTTTTGATATTTTTAACGAACTGGATACCTTTATTGTGGTGCCTGAGTTTTATAACCCTTTGGCATTTTGCTTTAAGAGGCGATTCACAATACATACAATTCTGCCATCTAGATGTTTTCCATGGCAACTACAATCACTATTGGCCTAATTATGTGTTGTTATGTTTGTTTGTTTTTCACTCATCAATTGCTTTTATTACAAACATTTTTTAAGGGTCGCGGAGGCAAGAAGTTCCACATTGAACTGAAAGAAATCATGGAACGGGATCCTCTCTCTCAGCTGTGTGAAAATGAAAAGGACTTGATCTGGACACTACGCTACGACTGCCGTGAAAATTTTCCTCAATCCTTGCCCAAGCTGCTGCTCTCAGTAAAGTGGAGCAAACATGAGGACATGGCTCAGGTTTGCTCTAATAACAAAAAGAAAAAAAGTAGTTGTAAAGAAAAGCATCATTCTACTAAACTGGGAAAAATGTGTTTGGAACATACTATTCATTTCTAATGTGATAAGTTGGAAAAAAATTATTACTATGATACAAAAGATTTGAAGTGGAACACAAAACTCAAAGCAGTGTCTGCCCTCTGCTGATGTTTAAAAGTGACAAATATTTTCTTTCATGTGTACCTTTCAGCTGCAAGCATTACTTCAGATTTGGCCCAAACTGTGTCCAAGAGACGCACTGGAACTTCTGGATTTCAACTATCCAGATCAATATGTCAGAGAGTATGCAGTTCGCTGCTTGCATGATATGAGGTAGGCATAAATATTAGTTCAATTTAACCGCCAGTCATCTAACATCGAGTCATCTTTCCATTTCTAAAGTAATGAAGAGCTGTCACAGTACTTGCTACAGTTGGTGCAGGTGCTGCGCTATGAGCCCTATTATGACTGCGCCCTTACCCACTTCCTGTTGGAACGAGCCCAAAGAAATCGCAAGATTGGGCACTTCCTTTTCTGGCATTTAAGGTGTGTTTTATTTTTATTATTATTACTTATTTTTCTAAAGTGTTTTTTCTCTGTGTTATTTGCTAGATTTCTAAGAACATTTTTAAGATAGTAAAACACTTGTTGATTAAATGTTGTCTTGCTGTCAAAAGGTCAGAAATCCACATGCCTGCTGTTTCAATTCAGTTTGCGCTCATGCTCGAAGCCTACTGTAGAGGCAGTATCCCTCATATTGAGGTTCTAAAGAAACAGGTACAGTGTTTTAATTGATTTGCTGCATTTTTTAATTAATTTTCTATTCCTAAGTTTCTAATGGGACTTTTTAAGAATTTAGTTAGAATTACTGGGCCTAAATAAATAAAATAAAACTGTTTTCAACTCGTATTTATAGCTTGTCACACCTTCTTGCCCTTGAACCTTTGCCCTCTACTGCTCTGACAAGTCAGTCCTTTGGAAGTTTTCCTACTTCCTTTTCAACCCTGTCATGCATTAACCACTTCCTGTTTTAAAAAGTGCACATTACTGGGCTTTCATCATATTGCTGTCACTCTGTATTTAAGGAAAAGATGTAAGGTGTTGTGCTTGGCTTTTTTAAAGGATCAATAATATACCGTATTTGTTCGCGTGTATAGCAAAATTTGTATATAACCCGCACCTTTAAAAATTTTTTATCAAAAATTGGCTTGCAAATTTATTTCACTGATCGCGGCAGTAAAGGCGTCAAATCCTAAGCTCTTGATCATCAGTGACTTTCATGACACATGGAAAGACATCCAATTTTATCTCATCATCACACTATATTTACTCATGTTACCGGAGACGAACGGCACTATGGGTAAAAATAGTGTGGTAAGGAGATAGTCTAATGCCTTTTCGTATGTTATCTGTATTACTGGTGGTCCAGTGGTTAGGATTCAGCGCTCTCACCGCCCCGACACCGACTCACCTCCTGTTGCCAGCGATTTTTTTGATGGATTAATCAATGTATTAATACGGTTAACCCTCGTGCATAATGCGCACCCCAACTTTGAGTGGTTATTTTTGGGGTGGCAAAAAAGAAAATTGTGCGTAAAAGATGAATAATTTGAACTCACAAATGCTGATGATAGAAAATGTAGACATTAAGAAAAACAAAGCATGATTGACCTTGCATCTGAATATTTTTCGAATAGGTTGAAGCACTGAGTAAGCTAAAGTCAGTGAATGAGCTCATAAAGCTGGGAACCATGAAGAACGCTCGGGGTAAGACAAAAGAGGCAATGTTAACCAAGGAGGCCATGATGACCTGCCTAAGGCAGAGCGCCTACTCAGAGACACTTTCTGACCTGCACTCACCTCTGAATCCAAACATCCTGCTGGCAGGCATGAAGTGAGATAACTTCACACATTGCCAGGCTTTCTTTTACTGTTATCACCTTTTAACACACTCAATCATTATACATCAGTGTGGAAAAGTGTCGCTACATGGACTCAAAAATGAAGCCACTGTGGATCGTTTACAACAACAAGCTGTTGGCGGGGGACACGTTGGGAATCATCTTCAAGAATGGGGACGGTAAGAGAAGTCAAGAGGAGGGCATTACGGTTTTTATTAAAGTTTTCACTTTTTTTCTTATATTTTCTCCAATACAGACCTACGACAAGATATGTTGACACTGCAGATTTTAAGGCTAATGGATTTGCTATGGAAGGAGGCTAATCTTGATCTCAGGTGAGAGCTTGTTACTGTCTTTCTTTTGGTAGTTTGGTCTTACTACAGGAAGAAAAGGGGGTCTCTGCTAGCTGGCTCTAGAGCAGTGGCACTTGAATATCATGTAATCTTTGCCTCAACCACGTTAGGGTTACGTAAAGCTACATGAAGTACTTGCATATTTATTTTACTCAACTAGATGGTGCTCTTATTTGACAAATAATAATAATAATAATAATAATTTCCTTTGTATTGTCATTCTTTGTAACAATGGCAGTGTAATGGAAATTTGAAAACTTTATTCTGCATCTTTAAACTAAGAGTAGTTAAAAACAAACAAGTGATCATCTGTACCTGTAATGCAGTAAACAAATTCTGTCACCATCAGTATAATGACAACACTACCACTTTACGTGTTAGACTACCGCTTTTCCCCCTTTAAAATTGCCTACCGATTTAAAAAATAAATTTAAAAATCTACCACCTTTTCAAATATAAACGAAAACAAAGACAATCTTGACTTGAGACTACTAAAGTCTGTGGCTGCTTTATTTTGAAGCGAGACAAAGTATAAATAAATGTGTATGTTTGCATGAATAAACGCCTACAACAGATTGGTTTTCCATTTTGGTAAAAGTTTGCCACTTCAGGTTTTAAAAAAGCACATGTTGTTTGTTTTATTAATATTCTGGAAATGGATTGTGTTTCACCAGAAAAAATATAGTATTTGGTTTGCCAGCTAAGCACAACATAAGTATTTTTCTTTACTTAATCCCCAAAAAAGTTTCTGAAATCTGTGCGACTGGGACTTTGCTTGAGGGATTCGTATGTTTTGTCATTTATGTCAAATATTTTGAAAGAGACCATTTCAGACCAAAACGATCAGGAAATGTGATGTTGTGTGATCACATAAGCATTACTAGTGTCATCCACATAGAGAAACCAGGTTGTAACGTGAGCGGTTTGCCCCTGCGAGCACTTTTATTTGTCAAGCAAGCAACTTGCTACTCCTTGATGTGATCGCACAGACGTACATCCTTAAAAGCAGCATCTTTCTCCCCATGTCATGCAGGGTAGTACCATATGGTTGCCTAGCAACAGGTGACCGGGCAGGGCTGATTGAGGTTGTGTCATCGGCTGACACAATTGCCAACATCCAGTTGACCAATTCCAATGTGGCTGCGACTGCTGCCTTCAACAAGGACGCTCTGCTAAACTGGCTCAAGGAACGGAACTCCGGGTAGGATAGTGCCACAGGGTGACTTGTTGCCTAACTTTGCTCAGGTGTTTTCTAAGGAAAAAAATGCACTTTTGTCGATTTTAAACAGCGATGCTCTTGACCGAGCTATTGAGGAGTTCACCCTTTCATGTGCAGGCTACTGTGTAGCCACATACGTCCTTGGCATTGGGGACCGCCACAGTGACAACATCATGGTCCGCAGCACTGGACAGGTTGGAAAAAGGATTGTGTATGGATGGATAGATAGATGGATAGAAATGTATATAGATTACAACATAGTGTCAAACTCATCTGAGCTTGGGGGCCACATAGTAGAATAAGTACCATATTTTCCGCACTATAAGGCGCACAGGGTTATAGGGCGCACCCCCAAAAAATAGTTTTTGGTCCTATATTTTCCATACATAAGGCGCTACAATGGGAACGTCGACAAAACAGTCAGATAGTTCCGTCAAATGTATTACCCCCTTAACATTCCGAAAGCTTGCAAAGAAGCAAATACGTGTCTCAGACATGTACGGAAACCGTGTCTGTACGATGTCACCAATACCTCAAATGCATCGTTCCAAATATCATTTCTTAGTTTCCATTTTATTTTTTGCTGGCAACTGTGTGGACAGCAAAGTAAGAATTTTATTGTGCAGGGAAACGGGGTTCTTTACTGTGCATATGACAATAAACACTTTGAATTGAATTTAGTTTAAAAATAGACTCATCACAGAAACATCAAGATCGTTCTAAAACAATATACCTGGAAAATATAAAGCCGCATAGCTCACCTAAGTTCTCTTGCAGCCATCACGTTCAATAATGATACGTAACCATGGTCTTCTTACAACCGTGAGTGTAGTAAATCCAGGAGAGTAAATTATTTACAAATACAGAATAGTAAAAAAAAATTTTCTCTATGCCGCAATTGCAGGCTTTGTTTCGCCCCTTTAGCCTTTGCGAGCCTGTAAATGATAAAAAGGATCCGCCCCCTTTGCCTCCGAATAACTTTAGCCAATAGTGACTGATTCAAATGATGATTGACACATTGGTTAGGAAATGAAATGCCGGTATATAAATCCCAGCATACACCGCGGACTGCTTCGCCTTCGGGGGGAAATCTAGTCGGCGGCTGCTTGCCTTAGTTGCAAGACTTTGCAACTTAATATTGATCCATATATAAGGCACACTGTATTATAAGGCGCATGGTCAGCTTTTGAAAAAAGTAAGGCTTTTAGGTGCGCCTTATAGTGCGGAAAATACGGTACTCAAACAACGCCAGCAGTTAGATCAAAGATAAATAAAGAGAACAAGGGAGAGAAAAAAATGGAGAAGGTAAAAGAAATGGAGAGAGAAAACAGAAGGAAAAAAACAAGAGCTATAGAGTGAAAGAAAGCAGGTGAGAAATGGAGAGGGAAAGGGTGAGAGAAAAAAGGAGAGAAAGAGTGAACGAAAAACAAAGAGAAAAAGGAGAGGGATAAGAATAGAGAAAACATTGTGAGAAAGAAAGGGTGAGAGTCAAGAGAGAGAGAAAGAGGGAAATAAAAAGTGGAAGAAATGGAGAAAAATAGGAAGAGAGAAGATAACGGGAGAAAAAAAAGGGCTAAAGACTGAGACAAAAAGAGAAGGAAAGAGGGAGAGAAATGGATCAAGTAAAAGAGAGGGGAAAAAATGGTATTACAACCACAGTTGCTTTGTGACTGGCGACTTACTCAAGTGGACTTTTTAAACTGCAGTTGATTTTTTACTCTTGTGTTCAAGCGTTGTCTCGGTGACTAGATTCAATCTGTTGGCGGGGCTGATGTTTGACACCCCTGGATTATAACGTAGACTTCAGTGTCATCAAAGACTAGTAAATACATGTTTTCAATGCAGGTAGTTAAGTTTATTCCTCTCTTGCTTTTGTTTGTGCCCGCCAGCTTTTTCACATAGACTTTGGTCACATACTGGGCAACTTCAAGTCAAAGTTTGGTATAAAGAGGGAGCGTGTGCCTTTCATCCTCACACATGACTTCATCCATGTCATACAGCAGGGAAAAACGGGTTACACTGAAAAGTTTGGAAGGTATGTATCACTTGTTTCCTTCATAATATGAGTTGTATATATACCGTATCTTCCGGAATTATAAAGCTTACCCCCTCCAAAATACTCTTTTGTCATATGATTTCCATACATAAGGCTTTCTCTTTAATTCGATAAAGTGCATCGAATTATAACTGTGGTTAGAGCTACTTTCTTTTGGTAGTTTGGTCTTACTACAGGAAGAAAAGGGGGTCTCTGGTTCCCAGCTTTATGAGCTCATTCACTGACTTTAGCTATTTTTTTATGTATAACTTGCGCATTTTATACACCATTGAGCATTTAATACACATTGTATGCACTTACCCTTTATCAGTGCAACGATTGACCGTCGGAAAATATCCCCCGATCAAAAATAGTGATGATATGTTGGGATGACCTGACAGCAGCAATTTTGTTTTCTTTATATTTAAGTAAAACCAACAAAAAACGAGGGTTTGCATGCATATATACACTCCGTGATTACCATAGTAAACGAACACCTGCTAGAACGCTACCGCAGAGAAACACAATAGGCTTAAAAACAACTTTGGAATACCATATTTTGAAGCATTTAGAGTCAAATAAGACTAAAAGCAAAAATTGTAAAAAGATTCAACGCTTTCAAAGGCACAAATCGCTATCAGCGTTGTGCATGTGCACTGGACATTGGTAGGACGCCTATATGGACAGAATCTTTCTGGTACATAAGGCGCACTGGGTCATAAGGTGCACTTTCAAGTTTCTTACCAATTTGGGGTTAGGGAAAATACTTTAACATTCTTTTGTGTATATCATTTAATGAAATCTACATTCAAAAAATAAGCGAAATAATTTGCTCGTTGGATTACTGTTTTTATCCAAGCAAACCTCTATTATAAAGAAAATATTATTGCAGTACGCGCAGCCACCAGTAGATGTCAGAAGAGACTGGTAAACAGTAGCAGTTTCTGTCAATTGTTATGTCGGTGTTAAAATGCTTCTGGGGTTGGTTGGTTGGATCCCTTGACCACAGGGGTCTTAGGGGCACCATTTCCTGTGGTGCGTCGTGGGCAAGTACCGCCTACCAGTGTTATGCCGAGAAATGCATCCCTGCCGAGATTTTCATCCCCTAGCTACTATAACCACTTTTCTGGAATGTAATGGCGAACATATAACCAAAACCACTTCGTCTTGCATTTGTTGGGAATGTAATACAACTTAAACCATTCAGTCTTTGTATTTGTTGTGATTGTAATCGAACGGTAATACACACCGTATACAAATCACTTTGGAGAAGGTAACATGTTTATTTTGCCTTATTCTATTCAAATCGCTTGTATTGAAACTGTTATGCACTCTACCATAAAGCTTATTTCAGCATAATAAGCTTTACGGTAGAGTGCATAACAGTTCTCAAAAGTGATTTATATACGGTGTGCATTACCGTTCGATTACGTTCACAACAAATACAAAGACGGAATGGTTTAAGTTGTATTATATTCCCAACAAATGCAAGACGCAGTGGTTTTGGTTATATGTTCGCCATTACATTCCCGAAAAGTGATATAAAAGTGAGATAAAACGAGGTATAAGTGGTTGTAGTAGCGAGGGGATGCAAATCTCTGCAGGAATGCATTTCTCGGCATAACACCAGCACCCATCCCTCTCCAGGCCAACATATGTTTCCACCCACTTCCGAATCAGGGACCTTTTTCGTGTTTATACTTAATATTTTCTCTCTGTATGAAATGATAGAAATCTGTAATATCACTGTTAATTTTAGTAATGAAGGACATTACTGTGAGAATGTGTATGTTTGTGTGTTGCAGTTTTCGTCAGTACTGTGAGGAGGCCTATCTGATCTTAAGGAAGAACGGAAACCTCTTCATCACGCTCTTTGCTCTCATGCTTACTGCTGGCCTGCCGGAGCTCACTTCAGTGAAAGATATCCAGTACCTAAAGGTGAAATCGATGGGCATGCAAGTATTGCTGACAGATCAAAGTTGCCTTGGCAAAATGAAATAACACTAAAGAAATAGTGCAGTGATAAGAATTATTCTTAGTTTAGGTGGAATTGTAAGTAAATTACATTGAACTACTGCGTGTTTTTGCGGTGGAAGGTTACGGCATTTAAAGCAATGTTTATGCAGGTACACTAACAGTCCTGCAGGGGGCAGTGTTGTCCTTTATTATGTTTAATGTACTGCATAGCAGTTGTCCTCAGCCAATTCTGTACCACGAACCATTTTAATGTCTTACAATGTGTTCACCACATGACCCGAGGGCGGCATTAAACATGTTTGTAGTTAAGAGTAAAATAAAAAAATATATACCTAATGACACAGATTTCAAAATCAACAACTTTGATAAACGATTGACAACAGAAAGAAAAGAGGGCTTAGGGGGAAAAGGCAGCGTTCATCTTGGTCTGGTCCCCTTATCAGTCCAAACAATTGTTTACATTGCTCAAATCATGTAACCAGGGGGGGGTGACTGGGGACTCAGGGAGAACATGGAAACTCTACACCGGGAGGCTGGTAGCTGGAATTGAACCCAGGACCTCTGAACTGTGCTAATGGCAACACACTCTGGTCGCTATTGTGATACAAAACGTCACGTCGATCCACTTACCAAGTAACAAAAACACATATTCACCTAAGTAACCACCTCCGGCGAAAAGTGCGTTGGTGTTCTCTGTGTGGTGTTCTCAACATAGGGATCCATGTATCCTCAAACTTTGTTTTCATGGCGACAAGTTTATAATCTTTGTAACATGACGTAGTGTGCTCCAGTTGACCATTCTCCACTCTGATTGGCCATGAGATTAAGAATTTGGTTTGATTTAGGCCCTGTATCTTCCATGGGTGGGGCAGTGGCACCACCTGACAGGCAACTGCGACCACCCGTGTGAACGACACTGATTTAGATCAGGGTTCGTACAGGTGCTTGAAATCTGGGAAAATGCTTGGTGTTATTGAGGTTGTTTTGGGTGAAGTGCTTAAACACTTGAAATGCTTGCCATGTTTCTCGGCGGTCTGACTCAAAAGACCACGCATTAAACTTTGAAAAAGAAAACAAATTGTCAAAGTGATGCCAACACTGTAGCTGCAATTGCAGTAGTTTGTATTGCGTTGTCATGTGAAACGGCATTGCCCTTAATTGCATCAGGACAGCTTGAAATGCATGTGAAATGTCCTTATTTGAAAAGTTTTTACCTCTTTGTAAACAAAATATTTTTCAACGTTCCCAATCCCACAGGATTCCTTGGCGCTGGGCAAGACTGATGAGGAGGCACTAAAACAGTTCCGTCAGAAATTTGATGAGGCGTTGAGGGAGAGCTGGACGACCAAAGTCAACTGGATGGCCCACAACGTTGCCAAAGACAACCGCTCCTAGAGCGGCACAGACACTTTGAAGGCAAAGGTGCCTACACATCAGGTTTAGGGTGAGAGATTTGACACGTGTAAAATTGAAAGGACATCTGGCCTTACTACTTCCTGTGCACCTTCAAGCATTCCTCTCTTAAAGGACAAACAGGAAGTCCAGCGTATTAGTGGGACTGTAAGAACCCCATTTCTCTGGGTAGATTGTATTTTTGTATGTATTTCCTTCTCTTTGTTCTATAGTTGTGAGACCTTACGGGAAGTGAGCCTTTTGTTTATATTTTTAAGTGGCTTTCGTTAGTCAAATTGGACCTTAAAACACTGCAACGTTTTAGGAGGAATTGTAAGATGGTCGTTTTTCTCTTCCCGACCAATTCCAACCAAGTTTAGAACAGTTAAAAGATATTATTACAAAGAAATAACCCCCCACGCAATGAAAATTGGTCATGCTGAAAGGAACTTATGCAAATGTTAAGTCGCAGACTTTTTCCATAAATGTGCAATTTGGCCCGCCTTTCAAGAGTTTTTATATGCAACCTCAAGATTTTGACACCTGTCAATAAGCTGCCTCTGTGTAAGTATTTTGTGCAATATCCATCTATAAGTGTATCAACTTGTATAAACCAGGCCTAAGCCTATTTTTTATTTTATTTTTTTGCAATTGCTCCTCTAGCTATAGAAAGTCTTAGCCACTGGATATTATTGATTGACAAATGTACAGATGTTTTTTTCTTTTGTTTTTTGTTTGCTTTTTCCTTCTTTTAATCCAGTTTATTGATTAAAAGTTGTTTTTCTCTGGTATGTTGAACTTGACTTGGGGATTGTGTGCATGTGTTGCAATTTGTAAATCTGCCGTAGTTTTCAAATCTTAAAGTAACCAATGAACATTCAAACTTAAATAATGACAATCCTGGCCAAACCGCTTCATCTGAAAGCGCTTAAGAGTTTAATATGGGTTACAGAAACAAATGTGCCTCAATAAAGAAGTACAGTATGTTTATTCAAATGAATATATATGGTCTTGTATAATGAATGTGCAGTACTTGTACTTCCAAAACATTACGTGAAGTAATTTTGAAAGAGTTTGCTTTCTGGATGTAATGTAAGACGCACTGCATAAAGAAATCTGCCAATTTTTTCATGCGTTTAATTAACTTGATTATACTGTATTGAGTGTTACCCAAATATATATATATTATGTCTGTGTATAATTTAGCTTTTTATACAAGCTAGACCACAACTAACATTCCAAAGTATTCTTTTACCAATAGATATAGTAATTATTTGGTATTAAGTGTACTTGCCATCTGTAATGATAAAAAAAAACACCTCCATGAATCTTGTATCAATAGCAGACATTACAAAGAGGATTTCTGGTTAGATAATCATGACAATCAGGTCTGCCTTTTAAAGCTCCACGGCTGCCCACGTGGTGACTCACTTGTTCAGAGAATTCCACCCACCTGTGAGTGGGGATGCACAAAGGCCGGTTCTAATGAAGGGTGGGATAGATGTGGTGTTATTAAAAGACGAAATATTGAATGGAAGGCACATGACATAGCTTCAGCATGGATTAGAATTGGCCTATAAATTGGCATCCATGGCGTAAAGGGCAATGTCCCTTTAAGTGGGCCAGCTCACTTAAAGGGACACTGTGTAAATATTTGGCTACTAGACGTGGCTTTATTATGAAGTGCAGGGGTTGCCAATCTTATTAAAGCTAAGAGCTTCTATTCTGTTACTGAACAGTGCAAAGGGATACCAGTTTGATATGCATTTCGAAAATAACATCATTACTCTGTCAATACCAGGTTTTATTACTATTTGTATAGGTTAAAACGGGCACAGTCATCCATCAAACATCATGCCAGTTAGAAATCAAACTACATAGAGACATACAATGAACCATGACATATTTCCAGAACTCGTCCACGGGGATACTTAGGCGGTGTTTGGGGGCAACCGAAAATGAGTGCTACATAGCCCATGGAAGCATACAAACTGGGGCAAGTCAAAGTGACCACACCAGACCCATTTCTCTTTTTGTCCAGGTTTTTGTGGTACTGAGAGCAGCAAGATGTCAACCCCCTCTAGTGAGCCCCATATAAAATTTTAGACCTACACTTATTCTTTTAAATGCACATTTATATGATCATGTATTATTGTATTATTTTTTTTTTAACTTGGGACCTCAAAACTGCAGCACATGTGCAATGCAGTCTTCAACTGTGCCGCCCTAAAAAGAGTGATTTTTAAAACAATGTAATACATTGAGCAGCTGAATTTTTTTATCCTCAGTGCGTCTCAAAATCAATTTACCTGGGATTGAATCCAGCCTGCAAGAGAAAAATAATATGCACTTTTAAATATGTCTAGTTGATGTCGCTAAAGCCAGGCGCCACTCTCAAATCTACTGGAGCTGAATTTCTTTTCCTCTCTGTCCCTCTTTTTCTCCCTCCTCCCTCTCTTTCTCTTTGGCCCTCTTGGTGGTTGCCCTCACATAGTCTCTCTTTCTTGCCCTCTCTCTTCACTGTCTCTTTCTTGCCTTCTCTCTTGGTCTCTATTCTCTGGCTCTCTTCTTTCTCTTCACTCCGTCTCCCCTTCCTCTTTTCTTTCTTCTCTTGCTGTCTCTTATTCGGCTCTCTGTCTCCTTGCTTTCTCTCTCTCTCCTTCTCTTTTCTCTCTTTGTCTCTGTTCTTCGAGATGATGTTCTGTAATGGTTAGCTGCATTTGAAACAGAATTGTTCCTCATTTTGAGATTCGCCTGACTATTTAGCACAGAGGTAGCATCCATATCAAACTTGCAGAGGCCGCACTAACAATTATCTTTTATATTGAGCTGAGCGCTTAAAAATACCATTAGTGGGACACAAATGGCCTGTGGGCTGCAAGTTTGGGACCCCTGCCTTAAAGACATACTAACCAACCATCTGTTTTATGCGTTAGACTACCGCTTTTCTCCCTTTAAAAACACTTTTTTAAATCTAAACATCGAATATTATTTATAATTTAATTTATTATTATTATTATTTAAGACTAGTATTTTAGTCCATGGTTGCTTTATCTTGAAGTAAGACTTTGTGTGTGTGGATAAACTGCTCAAACAATCACATTAGATTTTTCTGTTTTGATAACGTTTACCACTTCTGTTTTTAAACAAGGACATGTTTTGTTGTTTTGTTTTTTTTTTTTTTTTTTTTTTTTTTTAACTTTTGGAGGTGGATTGTGTTTCGCGCGATTAAATCTACTGCTTTTCAATGTCAAAGTGTTAGAATGTATGGGTAGGGAGAGAAGAAGACCTGGGAAGATCTTGGAGAAGAGCCACTGGTCCTCCGCTACAGATGAGGTAAAGGAATTGGCTGGAAATAGGAAGCTTCGGTCTTACCCGCCCGTTCTTCTGCCCCTGCAATTTAACACCGGCCGGATGAGTGGAAACGAACGAACGAATGAATGGATGCAATCAGGCGATAAACAAAATAATTGTGCAAATTCTGGCATTTGGTTAACAGGTAAGTATGTCACTGATCTCATATGTACAATTTGCATAGTTACATTTAGCTGAGGGTTTTTGAAAACCAGTGTGATGGTTTGAACAAAAAATATTGTGATTGCTTAATTGACCCTTGGGCCCCCTTCCTGAATTCTGTGTTTTTTGCTTATGTATCAAAGGTTTTAGATCATCAAACCAGTTTTAATATAACGCAGACAATCCAAGAGAATACAAAATGCGCCTTTGACATTTTGATTTCATTTAATTAGGCCTAGATTTTATTTGTGTCTATCTGGCACTATGTGAAAAAGTAATTTTCCACATTGGCTCAAAAAAAATTAAGGATCTGGAGTGGCCAGACCAAAGTCTGGATTTAAATCCAATTGAAATGTGGCGTGGCAGTTCATGCTAGAAAACCCTTCAGTATGGCAGAAACTATTTTGTAAAGAAAAGTGGGCCAAAATCCATCCACAGCGTTGTCAATGACTCATTACCATTAATCGTAAACGTTTGATTTCTCTCTTTGATCACTCCTAAAGGTGGCTCAACTCACTATTCACAAATACTTATATTTAGATGCAGGAACTCGGAATTGAGTTTCATCCTGCACGACAGGTTGGACAAATTCACGGGCCATATCTGATCAATTATGGGTAAGGAGGTAAACTACTTTTGTTTAGCCTATTGTGTACTGTCTTCGCACACAAGTAAAATAAAGCACTATGTGGTAAAACTATTTTTTAGGACTTTTTTTTCAAATACAAGACAAATGTCACTCGTTACTTAACCACGTCTGTCGATAAGTAGTTTGATTTATTTATTTGTTTACTGCCTTGAATGTCTGGCCTGGCAGACTAAATTACTCAATTTAACAATTGAGCCCAACTAATTTTGTAAATAAATAGACCTGCATTAAATGGTTTTGACATTATCAGGAAAAAAATGTTTTCTCTGTTGGTTGGTTTGTTGGATTCCCTAACCGCTAGGGTGGTAGCGGCACCATTTTCTGTGGCATGTTTTGGGCAAGTACAGCCTGGTGGCAACAATAAACCTATCTAGCCTGGTCACATCCCTCGAGAGGGGTGACCGACAGCAAGACAAACACATACAAAAACAAATAAAATAAAAAAGGGAAAAAGTAGCAAAAAACACAAAAATGTTTGGACCATGGCCAACCCAAATGCCCAAACACCCAAACAAAGTTAAGCACCTCGGCACCCAAGTTGGTCATGCTTTTGTCCCTCCAGATGAAATGGAACACACGAAAGCGGCCATGTCACTCGGGTCAGGGTGATACAACACACTCTTCTGTTCAACAGCAGGGCCCGATAACTTTCACTGGTTTACCCCTACCGCATCATACCTTGCCCATCCCTTAGAACTAGTCCAAACATCCCACTATCCTTTTACGCCTCTCTACTCATTCCCATCACCAACAAGAGCTCTAGCTTCCACTATATTTAGACCTCTTTCCTCCAGTGCACTCATATCAACCTCCCATGTGTGTTTTTGGAATGTGGGAAGAAACCTACACAAGCCCGTAGAGAACATGAAAAACTCTGCACGGGGAGGCCGGTGGCTGGAATTTAACCCTGGACCTCCGCACTGTGGGGCTATGTGCGAACCACCATGTTGTGGTGATATTCTTGATAATTAAAAATAAACATATGAGCATAATTAAAAATGAATGGCAAAATCATGTCATTACAGGAAAATAAAAACAAAAATGGTCAAAATATAATGATTATATATACAACAGTAAATACAGTACTGGTTATATATGTATTTTTTTTTTTTTTTTACCAACTGTCCCCATTTTTCTTTTGTGTGTCTGAAACAAAAATGCGACACTTTCTTGAAGTGTAAATATCAAATTTAGAGCTTAAAAAGAGACCTAACATTTTGAAAAGAAAGAAAAATAAATACAGTAGAAATACTGCAATAAAATAAAACTAAAGATTTACTACATAAATACAGTGATACTACAAATATTTAGCAAAAATTCTACTATAGATATACTACTGCAGAAATACTACGCTGCGAACCCTTTCATGCCGGTGGAGTAGTTCTGACGCTGTGTTGTTCACATTTTTGTTTTACCTTTATTTTAATCTAGCGGTATTCATCATATTTAAGCCTATCCTGTCCTTTATGGAGGAAAATATAGATTTTAAAATGCTATCATTTTGATTTGAAAACATTTACAAGCATGAAAAACTGACTGGTTACGCCCACATTCCAAAAACATGCACGTCAAGTTTATTGGCCGGTCCAAATTGTCCCTAGGTGTGAATGAGCTGGTGAGTTGTCTATGTGTGCCCTGGGACTGGCTGGCAACCAGTTCATGGTGTCCCCTGCCCACTGCCTGAAGATAACTGGGATGGGCTCCAGCATCCCCGCGACCCTATTGAGGATAAGCGGTGCAGAAGATGGAAGAATATTACATAACCCCAAAGGCACATATACAGTTATTTGAGAACTACTGTTTAATGGTATCAATTACCTACACAATGTACAAAATGTAACATTTGATTTAAGAATTTGGGTGATTTTGGAATTTTACATAAAAACAAAACCAACAAAAGAAAGTTAACTGATGACAGTAAAAAAATAATCACTCACTTTTCCCAATATGAGTTTCATTCTTACTTGTCTGTGTAGTTTGTATCCTTCTCAATGCATTGTAGGACTAGTTTATGAATACACTACATGAAACGGCAACATCAACTGGTTGCACAGTGTACCTTTAAAAAAGAATTTAAGAAGGCTGGTGACCTTGTCGTTTGTCAAGTTATATGCCATCAGTAATGTTAAATTTGCTCTACAGGGGTGTCGGACTCGTTTTAGTTTGGGGTTTACAGGGCAGAAAGTCACTCGAATGGGGGCCAGACTAGTAGATCAGATAGAAAAAAGGACCTGCAAGAAAGAGGCAGACAAAGAAAAAGAGAAGAGAGAGAGAGAGATCGAAACAGACAGACAGAGATAAGGATAAATAGGGACAGAGGAGGAGAGACGGAAAGCAAAGAGACAGAGTAGAAAAAAGTGAAGGAGAAAATAAATGGTCTGCATTTATATAGCGCTTTTCGAGTCAATGAAGACTTCCCAAAGCGCTTTACAATGTGCTTCACACTTACCCATTCACACACACACTCACACACCAATAGCGGCCGTGCAGCCATGCAAGGCGCCAAACTGCATTAAGGATTCAGTGCCCAAGGACACTTCAACATCTAACACGGAGGAACCTGGAATCGAACCTGCGATTTCTTGATCCCAAGACGAGCGCTCTACCTCCTGAGCTAATGCCGCCCTGGAGAGGGAGAAAGAAGAGAGACAGAAAGTGAAGAGAGACAAAGAGGAAAAAGTGAGAGAGGACAGAAAAAGAGGGGAAAAGACAGATAAAAAAGAGGTAAATATAAAGATAGAAAAAAAGAGATAAAAATAACGAGAAAGAGAAAAAAAATCCAGATATAGCTGCTTTGGGAGTGGCACCTGATTTTGGCGACATAAGGTGGACATATTTAAAGGTGCATCTCATTTTTTCTCTTGCGCTACTCTCAGCCTTGTCTTGCGGGTCTGATGCGGGTTTGACACCCGTGCTCTACACACACGCGGCCGACTTTCCAGGTCTCATGATCAATTAAAATCTGAGGATTTTCTTTTTCTTCACAATAGTAATAAGTTTGGAAGTGATAGACCTCCCCACTGTGTTTGAGGCTTTTCGAGACATAACCTGGAAATTTTTAGCATCTCAGTATGATGCTGCTCAAGTGCAAGCGGTGGGAGGAGGTGGATGTGAGAGAGTGGCGCTAAGTGGACCCCCAGCCGGGCAGACAGCAGGGAAGATTTGGTGACCAGACATTGGCACTTACTCAGCAAGCGTGAAACTATATTTGCGAGATTTACATTTTTGGCTTTCTTGGAGTGTAGCATGTTGTGTTGTGGCTAACGTGTCAGCATGTGAATTCTAGTCTAGTAAACACAATATGGACTTTAGTATGCAGCATGACTCATTCGGCAGAACTGCAACAGTTGATTGAAATGAGAAATGCCATTGTAAGTCAGTGGTCCCCTAACTACCTCCACATTTGGTCCAGTGTTTTGCAGAAATTTCCTACCCTCTTGATTCGTCCTACCGTAGGCTGATCTGACAGCCATATCTGCTTAAACGTATATTGAAGCAGTTAAGGGGCAAATAAGACAAAATCTCATCTCATCTCATTAGCTGCACCGCTTATCCTCAACAGGGTCGCGGGGGTGCTGGAGCCCATCCCAGCCATCTCTGGGCAGTGGGCAGGGGACACCCTGAACTGGTTGCCAGCCAATCGCAGGGCACACAGGAACAGACAACTCGCTCGCTCATTCACACGTAGGGACAATTTGGACCGGCCAATCCACCTGAAATGCATGTTTTTGGAATGTGGGAGGAAACCGGAGTACCCGGAGGAAACCCACGCAAGCACGGGGAGAACATACAAACTCAGCACAGGAAGTCCGGTAGCTGGATTTGAACCCACACAGGACGTTCCCGAGACCTTAGAACTGTGCCGCACACGCCCTAACCACTGCGCCGCCGTGCTGCCCCAAATAAGACAAAAACAAATTCTAAATACTCAAAAATACTTTAACTGAATGTATCACCGCTTTCAAAGGCACATATATTGGAGATCATAATTACAGAACAACTTATCAAATAATAAATAATATTTAAATAATACCATCTTCACTGATCGATAGTTTAAGGAAATTTTGTTGTGTCTATAACCTTGCTCAACAACATTGTTTTCATAAAACGACTTAAGGCATTTCTCAGGGGGATAAAATTGGAAAATGAAAGAAGGTGAAAGAGCGGTGGTTCTAGGAATTAAATGGACAGGTTTCGATTCCAGGCTCCTCAGTGTTATATGTCAAAGTGTCCTTGGGCAACACACTGAATCGCTAGTGCCCCCAATAAGCAGGTAGGCGCCTCGCATGGCTGACTCCCTATTGGTGTGTGAGTGTGTGTGTGTGAAGTACATTGTAAATTGCGCTTTGGGAAGTCTTCATTGACTTGAAAAGTGCTATATAAATGCAGACCATTTACCATTTAACCATTTCAAGGCAGCGGAATATTGCAGACATTGCGTCGGTCACATTTTTGTTTTGTTTTACTTCTTTATTTTTCATCTAGCGATTTTCATCATATTTAAGTTTATCCTGTCCTTTATTACAGAAAACAGCCTTGAGGGTGCTTGGGTTGGATTATAGGGTGATTGAACACCCCCAAAATCATGCCTGTTATGATTG
The DNA here is from genome assembly GCF_059441175.1 of Urocampus carinirostris. Taxonomy (NCBI): domain Eukaryota; kingdom Metazoa; phylum Chordata; class Actinopteri; order Syngnathiformes; family Syngnathidae; genus Urocampus; species Urocampus carinirostris. The sequence continues at coordinate 24,562,952 of NC_142358.1, read as the reverse complement.
TTTTAAGATGTTATAATTAGGTTCACTAAACTACATGTGCCATTCTCAAGGTTTTCTCAATTTCCCTCATCCAAAGTTTTTCATTGCCCTCATATAGGTTTCAGATCAGGGGGTGTGTAAGGGTGGTCTGTTCAACCCTTTGAATTTTTTTGTGATTAAAGGCTATACAAATAAATATGACTTAACTTGATTTTGAAATTGTTTTAAATTATATCTGTGGCTTGTGGCTGATTTTTTTCTTTGGCCTTCTATCCATTTGACGTATTAACAAGTTCCCCTAACATGCGAAAGGTCCCCGGTTTGAGACTGGGTGAAAACATTTGTTGGCCTGGAGAGGGATGGGTGCCACCAGGCTGTACTTGCCCAGGACTTGGTGCCCCTACACCCCTAATGATTTTAGCTACCCTGCATTGGCTCCCTGTTAGCTTAAGATGTGATTTGAAGGTTCTGTTGGTAGTACACAAAATCATGCATGGACTTGCTCCCTCACATCTTTCAGATTTAATTTCTCCATATGTCCTGGTCCGGAGCCTTTGCTCTGAAAATGCTGGTCTACTAGTGATCCCAAGAGTCAAGAAGAGATCCGCAGCCCTGGTGCTGTGGAATGCTCTTCCCCCTGAGATTTGATCTGCAACCTCAGTGGAAATGTTTGAATCTAAGCTTAAAACACACTTCTATTCTATAGCATATGAATAACCTATATTTTATGTTGTGTATTTTTTGCCCTCATGTCGGTTTCAGATCAGGGGTTGTGTAATAATAGTCTGCGGTTTGCAATGATCTGTGGTCCGTGCAGCCCTTTGAGACCCTTTTGATAATAGAAGAGTCTAAAGTTATGTGGAAGACGGGCCTCTTATAATTTGGCTTCAACCTGTCATTCATTTTTTTCTTTTCAGGTGATTTCTTTATTTAAACATGTTTGTTGCAACATGATTAAAAAGAGAAAAAAAAACGAGCAGAAAAAAATACTTTGACACCCCTAGTAAATTTGCAGTAAACCTCCACAGTCACGTAGGCACATTAAAAGTCCACATAGTAAAATGTTTACCTTACTAATGAAACATTTGTGTGACACTGTCATTCCTCAAAAAAAGCATTGGCTCTCCTGCCCCTCCCTTTCAGCCCCACGTGGAAACATTCTCGTTATGAAACAACTTTAAATGGCTGCATATGGCAGAGTTATTAAAAACCACACCATCATAACAAACTTAAAAACGGATTTGTTTGTACCCGTTCGTGTTTAACTTTTGATTAACATTTTTGATTCGCCGCTCAGTTTTAGAGATAAGTTACCTGCAAAGGATTGTTGTCAACAGAAACTCAGTTGTCACTATGCAGCCCACGCCGTGGGATGTTTAAAGGCGAACAATCAACTTGATGTGCAATTCTTCGTAGACTATCGATCATTCGGACTTGTATGCCTTTATGTAATTGCCACTAGCAACGCGTCGTTTAGAAGTCACAACTAGCCGGCTCACTCCACGCGAGACACGTAACATGGTATTCCACGTGCGGAGGTTGGCTTGTTTATATAAAATGATTGACAGGAACACTGAGCAATGAGCTTAGCTCTTGGCAATACCGTCATCTTTCCCATGGAAACCCGTAATTCTTAACCAATAGCAGAAGGGTAAAGGCGGGGTCAGAATTGAGGTCGCGATGCGACTTCTCTGATTGGCTGGTGTAGCTAAACCGGAGAGAACCGGGGCTGGACCCTTTTCAACTACTGTGTCAGCCTGTCTGAATGCCGTCTCCCATTGAGGAATACTGAGCTAGATCTGGATCTTCTCTTCGCCTTTCGACTTTATTCTTACAAGAAACCTTCGACTTCCCGAAAGGGCATTTTATCTTCACAAATCAGGTGAGTTTGGGCTGAAATTCATGCTTGTAAATGTAATAAGAGCGTAAAAATAAGTTGCATAACGGAAACCGTTCTGCGCATGCGCGGCCATTCAGCTTGCTCTACTTTTTTCATGTTTTAAAACGCAAAAATGATATTTCAATGTTTTGTGAATACATTTCTAGTAAGATCATGTTGATATATCTGACTATGGGTGAAATCGGCATCGAAAATGACGTTTTAGCCTCCGTTTTGAAGCATTCTGGTCACTTTTACATAACTGTGTCAGTGTACCGTGCTGTGGATTGCAGGTCAACGTGTGTGTGGATTGCGAATAGCAGGTCACTGTGGGTGCGGGGGGATAGGAGATACTTTTTGACCAATTTGATCGATTTTTGATCATATATTTGCTAAATGTAACATTCAAGGAAAATGACTGTTGGAAATAATCAGTCTTTGTCAATGTAATGAAATTTATTAACACAGTAATTCGTTCACGCTTTTATCAAATAGCCCCATAAACAACCATTGGAGATTAAAGTACAATACATATATTATAAACCTTAAGTAGGAATACTGTATCCGATTGAAATGAGGCAAATTTTCTGTTGTATAACGGCAGAATGTCAGGGATTGGCCAAGCCAGGGTTGTTTTTTTTCCTGGTTCTCAGGCCTTAGCAGAGAAACTCTTACATTTCTTCTCACATTAACCTATTTGACAATATAAATTATTCATATTTTTCAAACAATCTGTGGCACATATCTCCCCTAAATGGTTTCCCAAGATTTTCTTATACTCCTATAATTCTGGCAGATTAAACTTTTGATCCAGGAAACCCATATTCTGATTTTTATTTTACTGTACACTGTTTTCGTGTTTACAACTTAAAGCTGTTATAGTATTGTTGTCTTGATTCATGTTGCATCTGTGGTGAAATCAGCTTAACAAAAGACATCAAGGAACAGTTGCAAGTTTTTATTTCTAAAGTCCTGAGAATGTTGTTGACTCATGGAATTTCTGTGAAAAATGTCCATGGAGAGCACCATGCTCGGGTGAAATTTAAAACCTTATGGTTTTATGAAACAGGGCTGTGAAGAGGAGCTTTGAGCTGTACTGGATCCATATCCATGTGACTGGTGCAGCCGTTGTATAATGCGGCGAGAGCGGGGCTAGTATGACTGGCTCAGCCCCTGAATGATGATGCAGAGCTGCAAGCACTACGGAACTTGACTTCAGTTCCATTATGTCATTCGGAGAGTTGTGCTTTTGTGAGCATGTACTGAAGGGAACTTCTTTTTATTTATCCTATTGCGTTTTGATGTTCGTTTGAAGGGGTCTTTGGTAAGTGTTTTTTTTAAAAGGTGTTGTGTGATCAGGTCTAAATGTCTAGTTGAGACTTTTTCTTTCTTTAATTACATAAAATGTATCTTTGTTTGTTTTTACATGATTAAATCCAGCTTCATTAAGTAATGTTGCCATTTATCTGGAAATAGGTTTTTATTGATTCTCCTGCAATGTAGATTGCTGAAGATCATAATTCTGTGGTGTGGAGACTGTGCATTATACAATTTATGGACAATAAGTGTGACATACATAATATCGTGAAAAATGTTTGGATGGATATCCATTTTAGAAATGTAAGATGTTATACATATTGTGCAAGTTACATAAATTATTCTAAAGTAACGACAAAGGAGATGCATTTGCTGTGAAACATGAATATTTTGTTTGTTTGTTTGTACATGATTCAATTGTTTGTTTGTTTGTAAATGATTCAAATTGAATCTTTTCTTCCGGCGCCGTCACGAATGGCAGCCACTCCAGCAGCTCCCGTGTTATTTTCGATTGTTCTCGATTGTTCTCAGCTCAGGGATGCTGCTGGAAATGTGAATTTCCCTTCGGGGATGAACAAAGTATCTATCTATCTATCTATCTATCTATCTAGACCTGGTGATTGCTGTTCCTAGTTGTAACCTGCTGACACTCCTTACACTCTCCTGACTGGCTATTGGTTAGAACCAATAGGAAGGCTTCTCTTAACTGCTTTTCTATTATCAGTCTCAACTTTTAGAGCACTTCAACAGCCGTAGGATATGTAGATGCTTGGAATTAATGCATATTTTAAGAAAATACTTAAACGTATCGAGTAGTATCCGTGTTCTTCATAGGTTGCCTTTGTAAAGCGTGTGGAATTTGCTTGCAAAAGATGGCTTGGATGAATAAGGTAGCTGCTGCTTGTTTGGATTTTTCTCCGCAGATGTGATAGAAATATCCTGTAAGTACTACCCAATGAAATCCGAAGATGATAAAGTAGCACATTTCCTAAGTTGCTGACCTAATGTGTTCTTTTTGGAGTCTTTATCAATGTGAAAGTGACATGAACTATCCTTTAAACTGAAATATGTTGTCTTTGTAAGATAACTTAAATTTTGCTGTCGTAATTGTAGATCTGCGCATCATATATTTCAGCAAATACCGTAGTGATTTTGCCTGCACAGCTCTGCATTACATGAAGTAAAATGTTTTAATGGTACACTTTTTTAAAAATACTGTAATTTTCAATCACAATATCAGGTGTATGTGTGTGCACCATAGGAGAGACCTGATTTAATATTTTAAAAGACTGATAGCCATCTTCTCCATTGGCAATGACAAATACTTTTGCACTGCAAGCAATAAATTCTTGTTTTACCAGTATATTTCAATCAATACAAAAAATCATCAAAATGAGAAATACTTGCATTGGATTTCTAGTTAAACATGAAAAACTTTTAATGATCAGTCATCATTTTGCTCATTTGAGCTATGTTTTTTTCTATAACAAAAACAATCTTAAAATAAATTGGAAAAACTGTTAATTAAAAATGTTAACCTTGAAAGGTTGGAATATTCTGTGCCTGTCTGGTCGGACTGATTTATTTTGGGAGATGGTGGCCTTTCATTTTGCTTCATTTTTCTACCTTTTTGATGGGATGATGACCAGATTATTTTAATGTAAAGTTTCTCCTAATTATTATCAATTGCTGTTATATTTTACGGATCCCTTAACTGCTCGGGTCGTTGAGACACCACTCCCTGTGGTGTGTCTAGGGCAAGTACAGCCTGGCAGCACCCATCCCTCTCCAGGCTGTTTTTTGTGAAGAGGTTTGTCCCCCCCAGATTAAACGGATAGTACTGGCTACCCGTAGCAAGATAACCCTCCTGATCTGACTCAGATAAAGCACCTTTATCACTCGGTCGCTGTTGTTTTTCGCCGTCCCACTCTTCGGCACTGACAGGCGGCGGCATGTGAAAATACTGATACTGCTCGCATTATTTGTTGTTGGGCATTGCAATATGGATGCAACATAATTAACACAATTAGTCTTTTTTTCTATTTTTCTAGAAAACCTCCATCCTAGTGAGGGATCAACATTGATCGCAACACACAGTATTGCCATGGGAAAGACGACTTAGACTCCACTCTACTCCCTTTTGGCCCATTCCATGTCAGAGAACAGCGAACCACAACATTACCTCTACCCAACCCTGGAAGGGCGGGAACGCTCCCGCGAAAGGGTTGGCCTTCAGGCGGAGGAAGGGGATATCCCCCCGTGCTCCACAATCGGCCAACTTCATCGCATGGCTAGCAGTTACAACGAAGGTTGTGCCCGGCGGGACGAGGGCGACATGGAACCAGAATTGGGATTGGCTTCGGAGGGCAGTGACAGCAGCCAAGAGCATCCCACCTCTCCCGCTTCCCCCCACGATGAAAGGAAGCGGACCCACTTACACGAAGACGTTGAAATGGCCGGCTCCAGCGGGAGCGGGACCGAATCCCACGGCAACGAATCGCACGGAAACGAGTCCCACGGCAACGAATCGGTGGGAAGTTCCAATGGAAACGGAAAAGATTCCGCTCTCCACGAGTCATCGGAAAGCAACAAGAGGTGAAAATATTCACATCCACTCAATCGTGTACCAATGTTTCGCCGTTATGTAGAAGCGCGCCATCTAGGTCATGGAAGTATGGATCATTAAATATAATAGAGGGACCATTTTCTTCTCTGAGTCATGGTGGCAATGCTGTTTGCTTGCTATAGACTTAAAGATGGAAGTGAGGGAAATCGGAATTAGATCCACAAACACTGCAACTATTGCATTTTAGGAATGTACTGCCAAGAAAACTGCGACAATGCGATCTGTGATCGTTATAAAGCATGGGTTTCTAAACTGTGACACCGGAAGCCTATGTGGCTTGCTGGCCAATTTACTAACAGCTCACTACACATGCTAAAATGTTGTTTGTTCCTAGAAATGTTTTTTTTTTAATAACCTTTTCTTTTAAAGTTCCTCACAATATTCTCCTTACTGCCCCCAAAAGCCTTATTCAAATAGCGTTAAAGGTGCTGATGCCCTATAAACACTTTTTTGTAGCTTTTTAAACTGTATTCCTATTATAACATGAAAAACAATAAATTTTTCGGAAAAAGGAGATGTGGCATTCTTTTTGAAATTTTAAAAATATCCTTAGAATAGAAAAAAGAACATCGTTGCCCTCAGGCTCATGATTCAGGGCTTTCCAGTCTTAGAAGTAATGGATTGAAAAACAGCTGCTAACCTAAGGTTATAATAGTCACCCTAAAATCTGCAAAATTCTTAGACGGGACTGTGCAATAATAGCAAGAGATCATTCAATTCTATTTTGATAGGTTTATTTGTATTTAATATTATTTTTATTTTACTTCTCTTAAACTACCGCTATTTAGGATAATAAATTATCTTGTAGATGTTCTTGTACCATCAGGGTGGCACTTTTTATTTTATTGTGCAATTCACTTGTTACAATGACATTAAATTCTATTGTATTTCATCTTTCCATCATTTTTAGTGTCATAATTGGGGCAAACACTTTTTCTGTAACTTTTTATTCCATGCATTTGTCTGAAACATTTAAATGCAAACTTTTTTATTTGGTATAAGGTGCTGTTTTTTGAACTTTTACAGTACTTTGGGTGTTCTCACAGCCATTTCAATAACATATTGGTCTCAATTATTTCATTATAGCTCAAACTCTCACAGCCCTTCACCTCCGAGCAGCTCTAATGCCTTCAGTCTGGTGAGCTCCGAGCAGGACAATCCATCAACTAGTGGCTGCAGGTCAGTACACACGTTGCACATGGTCGCAGACCCAAAATTGTCAACACAAAATATCGTATGTTCCCACAAGCATCCAAACTAGGCCTTATTGATTATTGATAATGGAGAGTTATTTCAAGCTCGTGTAGTATGAAAATGGTAAAAGTAAGAAAAGGACTGTTTCAAATAAAGTCCTAACGCCAACCCAAACTTAAAATATATGAAAATGTACAGTCTGTTTGAGTGCATCTAAGAAATGGACGTACTTGCAGGCGCCACGCAAGCAGGTTGATAGAGTGCAATGATGATTTTTAAGCCCGAAGATGGCTTCAACAAGTGTAGCATTTTCAAATACCAGACAGCACCTTTAAATAATGGTTTGTATACCTGTATGTGAAATCAATAATGAGAAAAGAACAATAAATTCAAAAATAAATGTTGTTGCTCAAGTTATTTATAAAATGCTCTAAGAACCAATTGTTAAATTTAGAGTTTAGAATTCAAGTAGACACTCAAAATGTTTCTCCTTGCAACTTTAAAATCCATTAATGTCTTTTCTGCCTATTTTGAGTATCTACAAAAGTTCTAAAGTTTAAACTTTACAAGTACAAATGTCAATAAAAATACTTTCTAATTGGAACACATTCAGAATCGCCAATTAAGTTGTTTGAAGTTGTTAACTTATAAGTAAATAGATAGAAAATCATCAGGCCTGACAATGTCATTTTCTTAATGATTTTTCGAGGAAAAATAAATTAAAATAATAATAAAAAAGGGTTTTTAAACCAATTTTAGATTAAGTAGAAGGAAAAAGATATTCTTACAAATAGTATAATCATTGTTTAAACAGTTGGGGTTGTTCTTTACGAAGACAACAGCGTGATCTGTATATTTAAGTAGCTTTTATTTATTTATATATCACAGCTAGATTGTGATTTTTAATAACAGTCCCCAGCAAGGAGAAAACCTCTTGTATTAATTAATCTTGAAAAGTATGAGATTTCCGACTTTGGATGATTGAGGCTGGGTTATCGCCTTGTCAAAAGTTGAAGTGTACCTTGGGTGTAATAGTGTCGGGTTCCTTCGTTCCCCCGCAATCACATGTCAGTGACTGTGGCCCACCTCGGTGCCAGTCAATCCCATCATCCTTCCTCCGCTCAAACGGTTGCCAGCACTGGTGAGACCTTTTCTCTGATGCACGTGTGTTTGTCTCGTGTACGCTTTGCAGTAGCGAACAGTCTGCTAAAGCCAAGACCCAGAAGGAGCTCTTCAAGACCCTGAAGGAGCTAAAGATGCATTTGCCCATGGAGAAGAGGGGCAAGGGCAAGTCCAACACTGTCAACACACTCAAATATGCCCTGCGCTGTGTCAAGCAGGTGAAAGGTAAGATTTTGTGTAACTCAGCCATCTTTAGTCATGTTCTCAAGCATCAACTCGTACAAATTTTGCCTTACCACTTTTCAGCCAATGAGGAATATTACCAGATGCTGATGATCAACGACAGCCAACCACCTGGTTTTGAAGTGTCTTCTTACACCATTGAGGAGATCAACAGCATTACTTCTGAATACACCCTTAGGAACACAGTAAGATATTTTAGAACACACTTGGGAAGATTTCACACACTGCATTACCCTGTCCTTTCTTTTTACCGCACTACTTTTTGCTTGACAAATATGTCCTCTTTTAATTTGACAGGACATCTTTGCCGTGGCTGTGTCACTTATTACGGGGAAAATAGTTTACATCTCGGATCAGGCAGCCACCATTCTCAACTGCAAGCGCGAAGTCTTCCATAACGCCAAGTTTGTGGAATTCTTGACGCCCCAGGATGTGAGCGTGTTCTACAGCTTCACCACGCCGTACCGCTTGCCCTCATGGAGCATGTGCACCGGAGCAGGTAACGGCAATTTCCAAAAAAGTGTTACATTTGAACACGTTTCACAGAGGTTGTATCCCCACCAGCTGCTCCAAGCACGTGGAAACCCCACATGAAACCCACATCTCGCCACCTGCGCACACGTTTCCTTCGCATAGACCACCTACTCACACATGCCCGTACAGACATCACGCATATTTGGTGACATCACACAAACCGATTCATGCATATGCGTAGACACCTGCTACGCTATTTTCGGTTAAACGTGTTACATTAGGGCTGCAACAAAGGAGTGTTTTAAAATTCAATTAATCTGACGGACATTGTGATTGATATTTTGGATAAACTTATTTTCATTTCAGTTCCTGTAGTATAAAACCACATTGTTTCGAATGACCATTTTTGAAAATATTAATTTTTGAGTTGCTCAGAAAATCTAAAATGTTTGTCTTTATTTCCCCAACTTTTGTACAGTCAATTTATTATTGTTTTTCGATTTATCGAACTTTCCCTCCCCTTTTTAAAGTTTCAATGTTATTCAATGTCTTTTTTAGTACATTATATCAAACAAATCCTTTTATAAAATAAAGGCGTCCAAACTTCAACCGTTTTGGTATTTTTTATATTTTGTTTACGGCCTTTAAAAAAAAAAAGAAAATACAGTCCTCTTCAAAAACATGTGATTTATCGGTCCCTTTGGCAAACTTCCCCCCTAGCATTTTTCTTTGGCGTCCCAAAAAAACAAATCACATTCAACCAATATTCCTCACTTAAATATAATGGCCCTATTTTTAATTGCAGTTAAATTAGAACAACTATAGTTTGCTTATATTAGTTGAATAAGGGCCATTTATTGTTCCGCAATTCAAATATTGCAGCTTGATTGGTTATGTCCAGGTCAAGAGCGAGACTTATTTTCTTTTCTTTTTTTGGTCTCCACCAAACTTCAACGGATGTGTAATTATGGAAATGCGCACTCTTGATTATGTATTCATCCTGCTTTCCACCCTCCTCCTCCCTCTTGTCTTATTCAGAGTCGTCTCCCACGGAGTGCATGCAGGAGAAATCCTTTTTTTGCCGCATCAGGTGAGTGAGAGTGCACAAAAAATACTGTGATTCATAGGGTTTTTATTATAACAATCCCTGAGTAAGCTAATCGGGGCCTTTAGTTTTTTTGAAGCTGTGAGTGTCTACTTTGGTTGTGATGAATGCAAAATACTTCTTTTTGAGTAAAATTATTCTGAAGTAACAGTTACGTTTACTTTAGTAACACAATTCGACACCGTGCGTACTTGGGAGCCTAAGTGCACGCTTTATTTGATTAAACCCGAAGCTGTACTTTGCCGCTGCACTTTGGCGCCTAGCGCACTTTGAGGAGCAGCTTTGGGTTTACTTCGGGCATGGTCCCTCAAATCAAATTTATCGGTCCGGTTCAGGCTTATATACCCGCAGGTTAGGTTAGATTTTATAGGCCTGATCTTACCTCTAGTGTGAGTGCAAGAATTATGTATCAATTATAAACTTTTGTTATGGGCCATGCAAAAAATTAAAGTCGCATTTCCCAGTGGTATGTTGTAATGGGAAGAACTTCCTGCAACTGAAAATGCAAAATACATATTATTTTCATTTTTGCCCAACATTGTATGGTAAGAGATTTGTCTCAAAGCAAGTATATTTGTAATTTACTCAAGATCTAGAAATCATATGTCTTGACAAATTAACATGCAATATGAAAAACTATATATATAAATAGCGCAGATATTTGTGGCTCTGCAAAGCACATGGTTAACACCATTTTTTTCTTTTAATGATACTGGAGAAATTGCTTTGAAAATCCTAAAAAGTTATTGAATTCTGCCGTGAAAAAGGTGTACTAAGCCTGTTAAATGGTTGTGTCTGTTTTTTAGTGGTGGAAAGGAACATTATGGGGATATGCAGTACTACCCGTTCCGCATGACTCCTTATCTCATGAAAGTTCAAGGTGCGGAATTGTCTGAGGAGCAGTTTTGCTGCCTCCTTCTGGCAGAGAGGGTGCACTCAGGTTATGAAGGTAAAAACTCTCATATTACCTTGAAATAGAGGGATTAGGTTTTAGATTTTGAGAACTTGACTAATGCAGAGCTTTTGTCTTTTCCCCTGGGCTAGCACCCAGAATCCCTCCCGACAAGCGCATTTTCACCACCACACACACACCTAACTGCGTTTTTCAAGATGTGGATGAAAGGTGAGGAGAAAAACCTGATGTACTTGATAAATGATCTTCTGCTGGTTCATGTAAAAAAATGCTATCTAAATGTCTTTCTTCAGGGCTGTTCCACTGTTGGGTTACCTGCCCCAGGACTTGATTGGGACACCCGTCCTTCTCAATCTGCACCCAAACGACAGGCCTATCATGCTTGCTGTGCATCGCAAGAGTAAGGCTAGATTTTGTTATTTTGGTTAATGTATGCTATCTGGCTGTATTAATTAGGGACATGATTTGGAATTTTATGAAAACCATCTTTAATGAGTCCTATCCACCAACAGTTTTGAAGTATGCCGGTCAGCCATTTGACCATTCTTCAATACGATTCTGTGCAAGAAATGGTGAATACATCACCATTGACACCAGCTGGTCCAGTTTTGTGAACCCCTGGAGTCGCAAAGTTTCGTTTGTCATCGGAAGGCACAAAGTTCGCATGTAAGTCTTTTCATGCACACTATAAAAAATGTTACTCTCTTGAAAAAGTAAAAGTTGTACTTAGGATGTGCAAAATGACTTGCTAAACCTCCCACAGACAATTATTTTCCTGTTATGCTAAGCTGTTCAACTTGTCTTTTCATTTTGCTTTACTGTGTTTGTATTTTTTTTTTGTAAAATTAGAAAAATAATGCATAAAATGAGCACATTTTCATCCGTTTGCTAGATCATGACATTCGAACAGCTTTAAGGATAATTTTTTTATGCTAATAAAAAAAAAATATATGCATTGTTTACTTGCCTAAAACGGGATACTCAATGGTGGTGAAATCATTTAGTCCAATGGTCCCTAATCTAAATTAATAACATTTATTTTCTAATTGACAAAATTAAAATCAATCTAAATTTAGTCTTTTACCCCTAATATTTTAAATAAATATCAATTGCAACAAAGGCTCCAACTTTAATTCAAATTCTTTGACATTTATTTAATAAGACCACAAGCCGTGACTTTTTTTCAGGTCTCTTTTCTTTTGAATAGCAACGGCATTTGGAAAGTAAGATCACGTTATTTGTTCCAAACTTTGTCCAATACTTATCTGCTAATACATTTTAGTATTATCTGTCTAATATTAATACTTAAAATGGACTCAAAGTTTTAATGGCATACCATCCTCACATGTAAAGTTTGTTAACTTTCAAGATGAGTTTAACTTAAGTATTTTTTCCCCTCTTCTTCAGGGGTCCTGTAAATGAAGACGTTTTTGCAGCACTTGCTTTTAATGAAGGGAAAATGATGGACTCGGACATCCAAGAAATTAGCGAGCAGATCCACAGGCTACTCCTTCAAGTATGGACACAATTTCCAGTTGATCTAAACATACGCCAACTTTTGCTAGTTTCCCTAATTGATTTCTTTGTCTTTAGCCGGTTCACAACATAGGATCTAGCGGTTATGGTAGCCACGGCAGCAACGGCTCCCACGAACAGCAGGTGAGCAACGGTTCTTCCAGCGAAAGCAACGGCAACGTGATAGCCGGCAACACCACAGAAGAGACCGGCAAAGCCAAGCCTACCAGGACCTTCCAGGAGATTTGCAAGGGAGTTCACATGCTGAAGAACCAGGACTCTCAGATGTGCCTGCGTTCCCCGCCGCCATCGCCAGCTCCTTCTCCCTGCAAGCCGGAAAAGAAGAACTCCGATGGTAAGCTCAGTTCTGTATCAAAATTTCATTTAAAGTTTCACTCTTCTCTAAATGTTATGCTCTTTGTTGCTCTGCAGTGTCTCAAAAGAGTCCAATGGTGCGTCTGAAGGATTCTGCGCCAAGGGACAATAATGTGGCCAGCATTGATGAATTCACCTTCAAAGACCAGACCTCCTGCTCCTACCAGCAGATTAGCTGCCTTGACAGTGTCATGCGGTAAGTGTGTGTCAAAATGCGTATTTGTTTTTTTGGTCTTCAAATTTAAGACGCTCACTCATCTGTGTCTTTTCACAGATATCTGGAGAGTTGCAACATCCCCATCACTGTAAAAAGGAAATACCAGTTCTCTTCAAACACCACCTCCTCCAACTCTGATGATGACAAAAAGTGTGCAGAGGACACGGTGCAAACGCCTGGCGGTCCCAACACAGGTGTGTGCTGCTAACACACATATTTGGGCGGGATGGTTTTTAGATGCTGTTCTGTTGCATTTCTAAAAAAGTCAATAATGAATTGTATGGTTTGGTTAAAACTGGAATTATAACGTTTGTATGAATGTTTTTGTAACAATTCCTGAAAGAGTAAATCATGTCTTGTTAGTTAGGTTAAAATGTAATTATAATTGTTGTATGTATGTTTTTGTATTGTGTTTGTGTTTTCCACATTTCCAGTGCCATCTACTGGGATCGTGCCATTCATAGATTGCGTAGTCAAGTCAAGTCATGTTTATCTTTGTAGCCTTTGATCACAAGAAGTCTCAAAAAGCTGTACAGACTACTGTATCATTACTATATTTGTGATCATCTTTTGTGTGACCTACACACATATGGCCAATTCTCCTTTCGACTCTAAACTTCAATTCAATCGATTTGATTTAAAAGCTTTAAACGTTATTTACATATAAATCAGTTAAACCAGCAGTGATCAAGCGATAGCCAAATAGCCACTTGCTGCCTGCCAACCTTTCTTCAGAAGCCCACAGGATAGGTTAAAAAGATTTGCTCCTGAAAAAAAGTTCCTTTATGAACTGTGTGAAGCTTTTATCAAACTTTTAAATACGTAATAACCTCATTAACTGCCAGTGACGTCCATAGGCAGTGAATAAGTTACCTATTCAAGATTAGTTTCGCTTAATTTTACAAATGGCATGGATTCATGTTCTATTCAGTATACTGACAGATATTTTTATAGTGGATCAAAAGGTCTATGACTACCTCAGTATGTTGTTAAATGCTAATCTGACCTAGCCAGCTACCAGTTTATAGATGGATACTAATGGTGAAGTGCTTTATAAAATACAGTTTGTCTGTCTTCCCTAATAATGGGAGCTGTCCGTCTTCGTTTTTTTCTTGCATCAGATTCACTTATTTTAAATTTAGTGAGCAGACAAAAAGAGACTGAAAAGATTGACAGCCATCACTCGGTGACTCTTTTTTAGATTCTTTGATGCTCGAGGGCCAGCCTGGATTGTCTAACATGAAAGCGCTGAAGAAGTCCGAAGCCGCAGTGGTCGGAGCACCAATGGGACCTCTTCCCTTGCCCAGCAAGGCAGAAAGCGTTGTGTCAATCACATCTCAGTGTAGCTATAGCAGCACCATTGTGCATGTGGGAGACAAGAAGCCCCAACCGGACTCTGGTAAGCCGCTCGAAAAATTACAATTCCCTCAGAGTCAGAACACAAAAAGAAGCAATGACACAAGGCCTTGTAAAGCTACCTTATGCAAGACAACCTATTAGAGCAGTAGAAAAATGCCATACAGAAACAAGAGCGTAAAAGAGCATCATCACTTATTCAATGAAAATTCTCTGAAAGGTGACCGATGATTGATGTTTTGGCAGAAATAATAGAGGACGTGGCCGAGAGCCCCGCCCCTCCGGCTCCCCCCGTTAGTGTGGTGTCTCCGCTGAGCCAGGAGAAAGAAGCCTACAAGCGGCTCGGGCTGACCAAGCAGGTCCTGGCAGCCCACACCCAGAAAGAAGAACAGGCCTTCCTCAATCGCTGCAGAGAACTCTGCAAAGCCAGGACATTCCAAAAGGACTGTTCCAGCCATCTGCACAGACAGAAGGGCTCCGCCAATCCTGAAGGTAAACAATATTTTATTCAACACTCCTTTGCCTTTAGAATTTATTACTATTGTTTTATAATTTTACAAAATGATCTGCCTTCATTGACTCAACTTTTCATCTTCTCTTCTAGTAGCATTTTAATTACTATTTACCAATTTTCCAATATAAAATTCAAATCTTTTTTTTTTTTTTTTTGCTTATTTTAGCTATTCTTCTACATACTACTTTTTTTACATTTGGTTCAGAGTAATGTATTTGCACTGGAGTAGCAAGCAAGACAAATGGTTGTTTGCTTATTCTGTTAAGGGTCTAAATTTCGAATACTAACACTAAAAATATATGTTACATTACAAGTATAAGATACTTTTTCAAAATTACAAGATAACCTGCATTGTGTATTATATTGTTTTTTTGTTTTTTTAATCTGGTGTTGTGTCGGGCAAATCCGTGCTACTAATGATTCTTAAAATCCAGTAATTGATTAAGTATAGTACAACCAATTTTTTAACCTCTTAATATGCCACTTCAGAAACATCAGGACGACGAGGTGCTGCTAAACAGGGCACCGCTAGGCCAGAGACCACTGCCAAGAAGGGGAACCGCAATAGAAAGTCTAAGAAACCTCGTATGAAGCATCCTGAATCGTCAGACAGCGCTGTGTCAAACCGCAAACCCCGACCACCTCTTCAGGGTCTCAACCAAACTTCATGGTCACCATCAGAAGCCTCCTTGTCAGCTTTCAATGTGTCCTACCCAGCCATGGTGCCTACATACCAGCTGTACCCCCCGGCCCCTGCTGCACCGGCACAGGTGCCCCGCCCTGATCCTGCCCTCTCTGCAGGCTTCGTGGAAGGCCAAAGCAGCCAAGTCCCACCCGCTGCCGCACCTTTCCCTGCGCCCATTGTTACGCCTGTGATGGCTTTCGTGCTACCAAACTACCTTTACCCTCAAATGGGACCATTGGGCCAACTGGGGCCTGCTCCGAGACCAGCTTTTTTCCTGGAGCAAGGCCAAACGCAACCTCAGTTTAACAGCCAGCAGCCATTTCAGACCCCACAGCCGTCCTACGCCCTGCAGACGCAGCCCCCCTTCACCAGCCAACAGATTTTCCCTGTGCCCACCGCCTTCCCATCCCAGCAGCCTTTCCAGGCTCGGCCGACTAACTTCACTGCCCAGCAGCCCTTTGCCGCCCAGCCTACATTCACAGTCCAGACCCCATTCGTAGCTCAGGCCCCATACCCGGCTCAGCCATTCCCCTACAGCCTGAGTACCCAACCCCCCAAAGCCCCGGGTTTGGAGCCCAGAGAGGGGGGAGTGGCTTCCCGTTCCTCCACGCCCGCTTCGGGGGCACGCGAGCGAACCACCTCGCCAACACTGTTCGAATCCCGCTGCAGCTCGCCCCTGCAGCTCAACCTTCTGAGCATGGAAGAGGGCCAACGCTCGGTAGAGCGGCAGGATAGCATGGTGGCCTCTGCCGGGCCGCAGGGGGCTGGCACCACACCAGGTTCCGCTGCAGCCGGAGCGCCAGGGGAAAAGAGTGTGACGGCCTTAGCCAAAGCTGAAAATATTCAACAGGTGGGAGATTTCTTTAAAAAAATATTTGTATATATTTATATTCAAGTGTAGTACAGAGGACTTCCATTGAACAGTTTGCAATCAATAAACACAGGTGTTACTATTGAAAAAACAACTCGAACAAATGCTATTTGCCACCTTAATAAGACCTCCAGCTACACTTTTACACCATCCAGAAAGCTAAATTACCTGATTAAAGGTGAAGTACATCATTTAAGATGTCCTTAAAAATTTGAAAGTTAAATATTTTCTCTATTAAGTAGCTGTTAACAATGCCCGGCTTTCAAAATACATTTTTAAAGGAGAGTGTTTCTTTTTGTTGTCAGCTAACACAGATGGAGTCTCCAGAAGATGGCGCACATAGTGACGGACATTCCTCCTCTTGCGACCTTCTGGAAATCCTTCTCCAAGAGCAGGAGGACTCGCACTCCGGCACCGGCTCTGCAACATCCGGGTCCATGGGCTCGGGATCAGGATCCGGATCGGGCTCTGGGTCGGGCTCCGGTTGCAACGGTTGCGGAACATCAGCAAGCGGCGCCTCAGGTAGCAGAACAGGTTCGTTGACACTCGGCGATATGAGTTCAGAGTGAGCTCCTTTCAAGCAGCTTCTAATTTGACTCTAAAACCCCACGCAGGGAGCAGCAACACAAGCAAATACTTTGGCAGTATCGATTCTTTGGAACACGACCCCAAGACAAAAAGCAAAGCCAAGACAAGAGAAGGGGACTCGGATGGGGGGGCGTCGCAAGCCAAGACCTCATCCAAAGCCGAGGGAGAACATTTCATCAAATACGTTCTCCAGGAGCCCCTTTGGCTACTGATGGCCAATGCGGACGACAAAGTCATGATGACATATCAAATGCCATGCAGGTGCGTCGGCATCTCAGTGAAGCAACTCTAATTCGGATTCAGTTTGGGTTTTTTATATTACTGACGTCGAAATGCTGCGTGCCTCGCTCCACAGGGACATTCAGAAGATCTTACGTGAAGACAAGGAGCGACTGAGACAGATGCAGAAGAGCCAGCCACACTTCACCTCGGACCAGCGCCGAGAACTGCTGGAGGAACACCCCTGGATGAGGAGAGGGGGGCTGCCTGCTGCCATCAACGTCAAGGTCAGAACATCGATAACAGCCTTGACGGGCTAGATTTCAGGAGAAGTGTAGCCACTTGAAGTGTTGTCTTAAGTTATGAGGAGATTGCAAGCGCAGCTAACAGCTTTTCCTGTCACACTCAATTCAATTTTTTCCAACACCATTTAAATAACATAGTTCTTAACAAAATAATGAACACCATTCATTAAAGTTGGTCAATTAATAAGATATGCAGGCTAGTAATTAGCATTTGAAAATTTACTTCGTAACATATACACACATATGCAGGGATGGGTAGGGTTACTTTAACTGCATTACTTTCAATCACTTTTGGATTACTCTAATACCAAATATGCTAATAAAAGACAAAAAAAACTAAATATGAGTACAATTATGACTCACAACACGTGGTAAGCTTTCTCTCCTGGCTTTGATCTCATTGATCTCCGGGTAAACTAACATAAAATGCGACAGAAACAAAATGAAAATAAATCCAAACAGCTTGCCAACATCTTTTTTGCCGTTCCATGTATTCCGTTACTCCCCAAGCCTGCACAAAATTTAGTAATTATATTCATATTTAGTTTCTTTTGTCTTTTATTAGCATATTTGGTATTGGAGTAATCCAAAAGTAATTGAAAGTAATCCAGTTAAAGTAACCCTACCCAACCCTGCACATATGTAAGAGAGGATTTGATTTTTTTGTTTTTGCAAAAGTTTGCTCCCCTTAGAGAGTTGTGTTTAATGTACGCCGGATCATCGTCAATCCCTATCAGGAAGAAATAATGATAAAAATAACAGTTTTATCAACCCTGGATTACAGAAGCGTGCAAGTTTATATGAAACGTTAACGGCAATGTGTGTGTGTGCTCAGGAGTGTCTGTACTGTAAAGACGCCGCCGAGGACCACATCGAGGAGAACCTTCCCGAAATGGACTTGGTCGAGATGGGCGAGGAACTGAGCCAGGAATGCGACAACGCTCAGAGCCAATCGGAAGAACCGCCGCCCAAACTGGATTCGGGCTCATGAACGTTAAGCTACCCCACCATGGACCTTTAACTCACATACACAGCACAACATTACAAGACACTAAGCAACCAGGCGCCTGACACTGTTGAACTGAAGCTGTGACGCTTGCACGGTTGCTGCAAAGACGTTTATATGGTGTATCTAAAAGCAAGGACATCACGGCTCCACATGCAGCTGACTCTACATAAGCTCATGGAGGAAATGGACATTTTTCCCTATTATTTAATTCCCTGTAACATTTTTATCTGACTTGAGCTTTCGAAATGTGTTTTTTTTTTTTGTAACTACCATTTTTACTGCACTATTAGGCACACTGGTTTATAAGACGCAAAATATATTTTTTCCATATTTACTTCATATATAAGGTGCATAGAACTAAAACAACAGTAAGAACTATCGTATTTATTTGTTTATACACATACTGTATATATATTGGTGCAATGATTTATCAGTCGACAAATTTCGCAAAGCATTAAATGCAATTATTGCACGAATAAGGCAGTATACTGTACAACCTCGTGTTATAACACACACAAATATATACTTTATGTATTTCCAACTTAAAACAATAGTATTTTGCGTAATATTAGGCGCACCAGGTTATAAAGCTCACTTTATAGTGTTAAGTTGTGCCTCATAGTGCAGAAAAGAGGGTATATGGAAAATAGCACAGTAGGTTTCTTTGCATAGCACTTCCCTAGTCAAAGGTTTGACTAGTACACTAGACTCACCAGCCAATAGAAAATTGTACAGTCAAGCTGTATCTTGCCTCAGCAACGACAATCTATCGATTCAACGTATTTATTTTATTGTCGATTTAAACGAAGACAGGGTTTCTTATGCTACTGCCAAATCACCAGATTGTATATATTTGCAGTTGGCTACTGTATATATTACATTTAAGAGGCATTGCAAGACGTTAAAGGTGAATTTAGTCTTAGTTTCAGCAACTGCAGTATGAAGCCCGCACTTACAGTACAAACAATATTTGAGTAAAGCGCTCCCTATAACCCCCCTTGCCAAAGATGAAGAACATTTAATATTGGTACTTATTTAATTGAAGGGACAATGTGTATTATTTTGCGCCTAATAGTGATAAATAATACACGTAGGTCGGGAAATATTTATTCATTTGACACAACATGAGCCATACCTGACATGAGCCACACCGGACCTAATTGTCGGCTATCTTGCATCTACGGGTACCCAATAACTCCAAAAAGATAGGACAAAAAATGAGAGGCAAAATGATGCGGTTTGGTCACGTAGAGTCTCCTTAGATTTTTGTTTCCTTCTTTGTTCTTTATAAAGCGACATCTAGTATTCAAATAATACACTCTGTCCCTTTATGAATTATTTGTACGAATTGTAAAAACAAAGTTCGGGATCAATATGTAGTAAAAATAAACAAATATTTAAAGGAACAGTGTGTATTATTTAGCGCCTCCTAGTGGTAAAAAAAACTTAATCTGGTAAAGAGAAACTGGATCGATTTAATCAATAAGCAAAAACACATGAATTATGATTTAAACGTTTAAATAATCGACATACCATGCGCTTCAGCTGACATAATTGTCGGCCATCTTGCGCATACAGGTACCCAGATACTCAAAAAGGCTCTGAGCCTCTGTAGTTTGTATTCCTCCTTGCACTTTTTAGCACTTGTTTTAAGTTTCACGGCACAATACAATGTTCAAATAATACACACTGTCCCCTAAAGTAAATGAAGTAGCTTCAAAAAAATTATGCAAGATAGGAACAAAAAAGTACTTTTAAAAAGGTGACGGGCATTTTTAATCAGGGGACCATAGGAAAGAAGTATTTGTATCATATTTTTCCACCTTATTTATTTAGCACTTTAGTAAAAACAAAACTTACACTGTGCTGTACAAGTACAACAAACAGGTCAAAGAAATCTGCCGCTCTGGGACCAGTTTTACAAACTCTTTGGAATGTATCGCAGGCTGGACCAAGAAGATATGTGTAACACATGACATTTTTTATTCATCATACTTCATTACTCAATTGATGTTATGCCTCATTTTGTATGTGTGGGAAGAAACGGGTATATTCGCGTTTCCGGTTACTGTGAGCGAAAAACGGACCTAAAGTGACGGCATCGTGGCTTTCTTTTGGGGTTACTAGAAACCCGAAGCAAGCCCATTTTGCTCTCACTGTATGCATCTTTTAGTTTCAAAGAGACAAATCGGGTTCATAAATCCAGAAATGAAACATGCTCAAAGTGCGACTCTACAAATGTGATATGTATGCCTTACTGTTTTCCTCAAAGAGGGATGTCAATAGTCAAAGAATTTCAGCACTGGTGAGAGTTTGAAGTGAAAGAGGAAACAGCTTGCCCTGTAAATGCGTATTAGGTACAAAGTACTGAGCTTGTGTCATGAACGTTTTTTTTATTGTTGTTGCCACTGTATGAATCCGGTTATATTCAACTATAGTGCAGTTTTGTGCATTATTGTATGTAAGAATGTGTTTGAAAGTTTGTCATAATATTGTAATAAAAATATGAGAACTATTTAAAATGTTGTGGCGGCAGCTCTATTCACATTATGCACTTGCAAATTCCATTATAGAGGACCTGACAAATGGAGAAGAAAATGTCTAAATACAAGTATATGCCTTAAATAAATGAACACGTAAATCAATCATGTACTACCTTATTGTATGACATCATTGCAATTTATTCATGTGTTTATGCCTTTGGTCATTTATTTTGTTATTTATTTCAGTATTTAAGGAATTGACCACTGCACCGATCAACCAATAGGTGAAAAGCTCATCCAGTTGACCAACCCCTCGTATTTAAATAACTCTATAATCACAAAATGCACGACACTTTACACGACTTCACAGTTTAGTTATTATTGATTCACTCCATTGTGGATGTTTAATACAAGTGAATTGGTGTCTTTATTGTCATTGATATCAATGTATACTGCATTGAGTTCTAATAGACAGCAGACAGCGGGGACAGATTAGAGTGGGCGCTTTGTGTTTTGGGGAGAACATCGTTGGGCGTCGCCCCGAAAATACGTAGAGAGGAGATATGGCGAAAAGGGAACGCGCTTTATTGCATTCAACATGTGTTGAGTGGGTGTGACTGTGTGTGCGCGACTCTGATAGGCTGGTGTATTCTGTCAGTCAAACAGCACATGCATGCACAGTCAACGTCTGTGAATCAAAACAAAACCGAGAAGAATAGGGGCCATGAGATTTTAGCGGCTCGTTACATTGAAAAGAAATTCATCAAACCAGACTACAAGGAAAGTCAGAAGAGTGCAAAGAAATGCTGATCACCAGCGGAGGCTGCGTGGATAATTATCGGGTTCGGGAAGCGACTGAGCCGTTGTCAGAAGAGAAGACAATAACAGTGCTGCGGGTCCGGCCTACTGCTACCGTTAGAATACATAACCACTCTCACAAGCTACTCCTGCCAAGCCTATATTTCACTAACGTCAGATCCATTACGCATGGAACAGATGACCTGGAGCTACAACTTGTGTGGTACCGCTACATTCGTGACTCTTGTATTAAAATCATCGCGGAGACTTGGCTCAATTCGAGGGCACCAGATGCTAGCGCGCATCTAGCTAGCCGCTTGGTGCCATACCCACACAAGCGGAGGGGCTTCAAGGTCCTGTTCCGAGAGTTCCGATTTCTGCGTAGGGGTCGGGGGATGATAAAGCCCAGACAACACAGGAGTGGACGGGGTGTGCTTGTTGAAGTAATTGGGGCCTCTTCGCCCATACCTGAAGCTGCGCGTGTTTTTGACAAATGTCTTCCAATTTTTTTTAAATTTCTATGATGACAATAAAAGTGCTCAACTGCAATCATGTGTTGTGGGTCATTATGTGTAGATCCATCCACCCATTATCTGCACCGCTTATCCACAGTAGGGTCGCGGGGGTGCTGGAGCCCATCCCAGCTTTTTTCGGGCAGTGGGCAGGGCACACCCTGAACTGGTTGCTAGCCAGTCTCAGGGCACACAGAGACCGACAACTCACTCGCTCATTCACTCCTAGGGACAATTTGGACCGGCCAATTAAACTGACATGCATGTTTTTGGAATGTGGGAGGAAACCCACGCGAGCACGGGGAGAACATGCAAACTCCACACAGGAGGTTTGATCTCACGACCTCAGAACTGTGCCGCACACGCGCTAACCACTGCTCTGCCGTGCTGCCCTATGTAGATCTATAGATGTTATTTTGTCAGAGTCGTGTACTCTCAGTCAGTAACGAGGTCATCTCGAGGTAATTTTATGAAGGTGTGACGCTATTTCGTGGATTTTCACTTTTCGCCAGATTATTCTGGTCCCCATTAACTGTGAAAACCGGGAGATCTCTGTAAATGAAAAAAATTACTACATGACAATATACACAACAAAATCCATGACAAAAAAAAACTGAAAAAATACCTGACAAAATACACAAGAATTATGAAAAATACAGTACACTACAAAATACATGAGACGCTACACATAAAATACTCGACAAAGTTAACTACAGTTTACATGACAAAATACTCTACACAATAAATGACAATTTACTCCAAAAATACATGGCAAAGCACCTGACACAATACATGACAAAGTACCTAACAAAGTACACAAGAATTACTTTTGAAAAATACAGTAGACTACAAAATGCATGATACACTACTCGAAAAATACTTGACAACTTCACTACAGTTTATACGACAAAATACACGACACAATAGATGAGAATTTGCACAAAAAATGACAAAATATACAACAAAATACAAAACAAAATACATGAAAAAAATTATGAAAAAAAATGCCAATATACGTGACAAAATACACCACAAATTTTTGTTACAAAATACACCCAAAAATAAATAATGAATAAAATATTGACAAAATGCATAATAATATTATTAAATTACGTTCATTCAAATATTCATATGTAGCGCGATATTTCTCAATAACTGAAGTAATGAGTAGTTACCAATATGGATTCCAGTTACCAATACTACTGCACTCTCAGAACATCAACAATTTCCCCCAAAAAATCCAATTAAAATGCATTTCTATTTTCAATCCCCAGCGTCTATTTCGTTAAACAGCCACCAGAGGGCAGATGACTTGTATGTGTCTTTGTTCATTGAAACAAGCCTGATGTTAGTCAAGATCCCTGAGTACACGTTACATTTGATATTAATATGGAACCATTTGTCAGCCTAGAGAGGGATGGGAGCCACCGGGCTGTACTTACCCAAGACACACCACAGGAAATGGTGAATTCTCTCGTTTTGAGGAGTGGAAATGTTTTTCTTGATTTGGGTCTTATTTAGGTGAAACGATGAATTCTGAAGTCAGTCAGGTTAAGAACCAGTGCTTTAGTAGAGACTTTAAAAAAGGAGAGAAGACATCGTTGACTTTTGAACTTGCAAGAACAGGAAAGAGGCGGTAAATAATAAACAATGTAATTTTAACTATTTTAACTATTGATAACTGGAAATCCAGATTTAATTCAGAAAAATCAAAAAATGTTCTAAAAAGACACTGAATGATGTAAGTCCTTCACTCAATAATAACGATAATAATGAATAATTTGCGATATTGACTGTCACAATTGTCGTTAGTCCCTATTCTTGTGGTGCTGCTGCAATTGTTCTCTGACAGTGTCTGACAGTTGAGGGTGGCGGGGCTCCCCAGGGGTCCTTTTCAGCACCATATGCCGCACGGGGCCCGTTAAAACTACTGCATTAAGTAAGAGGACCTTTGACCTACAATTCACGCACTTGCCAGTGGACTGCAGATGATGAGCCAAGATGTTCCGCTCAAGTTCAAACTTCTCCTCGGGCGGTTTGGACAAAAATCTATTTGGTTGACACAAGCATTGACTAGAACATTGTTTTTTTTAACAAGTGTGCTGCAGGAAATTTCCCAATTTTATCTTTCAGGGTTCATATACCTTTTGCCTGGGCTAATTCAAGCACTTTTTAAAGACTTTCAAATCTATTTAAAAAAAAATCTCCAGTACCATTAAAAGAAAAAATCTCTCATCAATCATGTATTTTGCAGGTCCACTAATATATCTGCGATTTACAAATGTGATTTTGACAAATCACTCACCATATAGGTTTTGGGTAAAATGTTGATAATATTTAGCTCACATTTTCAGTTGCAGGAAGTTCTTCCCATAAGAATTTGCCACTATTTATACCCAGCACTCCAGTCAGTCCTTGTCAGTCTGTCAGAGAACCTCTGCATGCGCATGGCAAGCACTTTGACTCTGGCTCCTGTCGGTCCCGTGTTTATCCGTATACCACTCGTCTGTTCCTGATTACCCGTTTGTCTCCGGCCATGGATCCGTTTTGTACTTTTGACCACGCTCTGATCTTCCGCTCCGGCTAACGACCTGTTTTTGACCACCGTCCACGCTCTGATCTCCCGCTCCAGCTAAACAACCTGTTTGCGACCACCGACCAGGTTCTGATCTCCTGCTCCGGCTATTGACCCATGTTTGCCCCTGACTACGCTCCGATCTTCCGTCCTTGCGAATCACTTCCGCATTCCGATTACGCTCCGATCCCGTGAACTGCTTGCTCCCTCTGTCCAGCGAGCATCGGATCGCTGGCGTTTGTTCCCTCGATATCCCAATCAACCTTTGTGTGAAACATTACGCGATTGGGTCTACCATTTGTTCTTGTTCTGACAAGTGCCCAGTTTGGGTGTAGCATGCACTTGTCCTCCTGGGTGCAACCCATAGGAAGTGATGACGCCTCATAGGACAATGCCACACAAACCAATGCCAGCTGCCGTTAACCACGAGGGAGGAAGAAATCCAATGCTGAAACAGAGCGACCAGAGAGCAGTGTCAGCATCACTTTTGAACAGAATTGTAAAACACAGCAACAATTTGAAGCATTTACAAGAACTTCTCCCAAAATTCAAGCACTTTTCAATCCTTGAAAACACAACATTAAAATCAAAGCGATTTTAAGGATTTCGAGCACCTGTACGAACCCTGATCTTTGCAAAAAAGCATGCCATTTGTCAGTATATTTGTTAGTTTGGTTTGACAGAACAATAACGTACTTCACCAAATCAACCCTTCTTTCCCGTGTTGTGCAAATGTTATTACATGTGCATATGTGTGTTTTAAGGTTGGCAGATTGTTTCAAATATTAATATTATCGATACTAAGCAATTTCTTGAATCGATACTATAGTCCTGGGTTCGATGCTTTGCTTCGCCACCATTTCCTTGAATTGACGCTTCTCTGCGCAGATAGCGCAGCCCACTACAGTCCTAGGATCGATGCTTTGCCTCGCCACCATTTCCTTGAATCGATACTTCTCTGCGTGAATAACGCAGCCCCTATCTCTCTCTCACCCACCCAAAATGACAGAGGCATACAGGAAGCGCCACACGTTGGGGAATTTTTTTTCCAACTAACAAAAAGGACAGTGCCTGGTGTAATTTGTGTGGTAATGAGCCCACTACTGGAGCAACACAATACATTTACATAAACAGTCATGATTACTGATGTGACTCAGCTGTGCCCGCTCATTTGGCGCCAACTACCACGGGTTGTGATTGGCTCCCTGTCACTGTCTATCCCCTGTTGTCAGTCCGTCTGCGAACCTCTGTTGATACAAGGCAATCTTTTTTTGACCCTGATTCCCGCCTGTCCCGTTTATGCAACCGTTTTCCCACCTGCCCATTCCTGATCTCCCCGTTTGTCTCCGGCTACGACCGGATTTGATCCCGAACGCGTCTGCTCTCCCTTCCCGGCTAGCGACCCGTTTTTGATCCCGACTTCCTCGGCTCTCCCGTCCCGTTTTACGACCCGTTTCCGACCTTGACCACGTTTTTGCTCTCCTGTCCCGGCTATCGATCTGTTTTTCCGTCCCTGACACAGCCATCGCCTGCTACGGAAGATCCACTTCCGTATTCGGATCGCAAACCGATTGCGAGAGCGACTTGCTTCCCGCGTCCAGCAAGCATCGGAACGTGGGCGCTGCCCTTCCACTTTCTATTCAATAAAACTTGTGAGAAACATTAGGCGATTGGGTCTACCCTTTGTGCTGGTCCTGACATAAACACATTTAAAAAAGTTCAACCGACAGACACAAATCAGGTGCAACCAAAAATTGGGATCGAGCGACAAATGACGCTACATTACTTTATCCACATTGTCATTACAGTGCTTGTAGTTTGATTACATAGCTCCTATTTTCGGTTTTGACACTCTGGGCTTTTGTTCTGAAGCTTTTGTGGTATAAATATTTTTTATACTATTAAAGTTGACATTGTACTTGTTGAAGAAAGAATAAAACATTTTCAGTGCCCTTCCCTTGAAAATTCCCAGTTTCGTCCACCACAAATGAGTTTATGATCTGTTGAAGAACTTGAAACATGCTTTATATCCCTGCAAGGTTTTCACGCTTGCTTGTCAAATGGTCAGCGGCAGCTTAGATCACTAGGACCCTTCGAGTATTTCCTGTCACTTTCACGCCCCTCCACCACAAAGCCTCACCACTGACATGTCACATAAACAAAACTTTCAGGACTCCAATACTCCGATTTCATCGAAATGTTCTCCGAGAGTGGATATCTCCTACAATGTGTTGTATTGTTCCAGGAAAAGCTCTTGTGGTTGAGAGAAAATGATTAGTTTCATGTTGATGTTGTGCCCAGTGTACAACTACAGACAATCCAGATAGGATCTAACAGCTTTTCGTCAATGAACCCGACTGAGAAGAAGTGAGACTCAAAGGCAGACCTGGGCACTCCAGTCCTCGGGGTGGCCGCACGTCCTGCCTTGTGGTTTCTCTGCCCCAATGCAGGTGATTCCAAGCTCTTGTATCATCTGAGTAGAAGAAGAGAAACCTCCAGAATAATGCAGGACATACGGCGCTTAAAGATCCGAGTGCACAGGTCTACTCAAAAGGGAGGATGTGCAAAAGTGTCATGACCAGCCTACAGGGTAGACCCAATCGCGTAACGTTTTCTCACAGTTTTATGAGAAGAAAGAGGAAGGGCAGCGCCCACGTTCCGGTGCTCCATGGAAGCGGGGAGCAACCGTAGTGTGATCCGAATACGGAAGTTGATCTTCCGTATCGCGCAATGGCGGTGTCAGGGACGGAAAAACAGGTCGAAAGTCGGGACAGGAGAGTAAAATCGTGGTCGGGTCAGAAACGGGTCGTAAGCCGGTTCGGGAGAGCAGACGTGATCGAGATCAAAAATGGTTCATAAGTCGGGACGCGAGAGCAGACGTGGTCGGGATCAAAACGGGTCATAGCTGGAGACAAACGGTAGCAAAAATGGGACAGGCGAGAGTGAGGGTGAACAAAAGGCTTGCGTTGTATCAACAGAGGTTCGCAGTCGGACTGACAACAGGGGATTGACAGGACTGGGTTTAGATGGGGACAGGGAGCCAATCAGAACCTGCAGCAGTTGGCGCCAAATGACCGGGGACAGGTGATTCACATCTGTAATCATGGCACAAAAGAGAACACACAGAGACATACTTAAAGGGATATTCTGGATTTTTTAGCGCCTCTTAGTGATTTAAAAAAAAACTTAATTCTTTAAATATATACATATTGATTTGGGAGTTCAGCGACTGGCTGGCAACCATTTCAAGGTGTCCCCTGCCCACTGCCTGAAGTTGGCACAGCTGCGACCCTACCGAGGATAAGCGGGGCAGATAATGGATAGATGAATGGATGGATGGATTTGAGAGTTGGAGAGTGTAGCATGAAAATGGTGAAAGTAAGAAAAGCCCTGTGTGAAGTACAGTTTAAACGCAAAAGTAAACCCCCAAAAAAATGTTAAAAAAAATGCATTTGAGAAATGCACATATTTGCACGGGCAACATAAAAAGCTTGACACATGTTGCAATGAGGTCACTAGCTGGAAGATGGCATTCGGGAGTAAGAAAGTTCTAAATTCCATACTGCACCTTTAAGACAGGTCAAGTGTTTTTATTTTGTATTTTTTCCAGGAGAGATTGGAGATTAATAAAATGTGGCTCCTTTGTACTGATAATTAATGTTTCAATATCAATCATACATATGTATTTGAATTATTTCAGAAAGAATGAAAATAGTTAATAAGATATTTTGATAAACTATTGTGTTTTGATTGTTATGTACAACCATATATGTGCAGTACTAATAGTAGTAATAATATTATAAATAATAATATTAATCAACTCATATATGTTTTGCGAACCCATGTTTGTTTATTACGTTGTACCCCTTTTTGTTATCAAATGCAATCCCTCTTTTTGAGCACCCCTGCCTCCAGTACCTGATTCCCCACATGGGTCCATCACTCCCAAATACCTCACCAATTCATTGATGTATTCTCTCCTTATTTTAAGTGCCTACAAACTTCAAACTGACGAATAAGCAGAATAATTGAACAAGATGACATTTTCAATATTCTTATTCATTTTACTAAAAGCAATTTTTGATCATAAAGGAAGACAAAATTATGTTTAAAGTGAGCAAAGCGGTCTAATATTGGACTAAGAAAATATAAGTCAAAAAATTATTTTTCTATATTTTGCCTGTTTCAGATTTGTTTTGCAGTAAAGACCTTTAAAGGGGCAATGTGTATTATTGAGCCCTCCCCTAGTCTTAAAAATACTTCTTTAATTTAAAAAATATATATTGATTTGAATTATAAACAAAAATGTATAATCTATTACTGAAAACATATATTTTAAAAAAATATTTGCACATCAAGAATTTTCAGTTTAATACGGTATGTTATTTGCATTTACATTTTAAATGGAAATTGAACATTGTTTATGCCTCCTAGAAGCCCAAAAACATTGATTTGTATAATAAGCAAAAATATATGAACTATCATAAATATGCTTCTTCTTTTAAATATTGTATTTATTTTACCCGGAATAATGTGACATGATAGTCTGCTATCTTGCTGCCAAGTGTAAAAAACATCAACTTTGAAATGCTGCTGATAACAAACTTGGAAAAGTATTGTGCAGTTTGATCGCGTAAAGTGTTCTATGTCAGAACCCAAACAGATGGAGGACCCAGACGCGTAACGTTTTCACGCAAGCTTTATTTTACGGGAATGGGGCAGTCATGCGCGTGAACACAAATGCCAGGCATTCGGCGATCATTGGGCGGAAGAAGTGAGACAGAGAAGTCAGACGCGGGAAAACAGGAAGCAAGAGGCAGACAAGATCGAAACCGGACAGGACGGGACGAACGGGACTGATACCGGATACTAGATACAACAGCAAGATACCGGACAGGAGGGGATCGATACCAGACAGGGCGGGACAGACGGAATCAATACCGGAGCAAGATACCGGACAGGGCAGGACGGAACAGATGGGATCGATACCGGATACTGGAGACAGGAGCAAGATACTGGACAGGACGAGACAGGCGGGAGCGATACCATATACTGGAGACAGGAGCAAGATACTAAAGGAAGACAAACTTATGTTTAAAGTCTGTCTCGGATAGGACGAGACAGACGGGGTCGATACCGGATACTGGAGACTGTAGAAAGATACCGAACAGGACGGGCAAACAGAATCGATACCGGATACTGGAGACTGGAGCAAGATACCGGACAGGAGGAGAAAAACGGGATCGATACCGGATAGTGGATACACGAGCAGGATACCGGACAGAGTAAAAATATAAGTCTTGCAAGTGCAGAGGTTTGTTGACGGACTGACAAGGAGTGAATGAGAGCACTGAGTTTAAACAGGAGGGAACGAGCAGCAGCTGGAGCCAAACGGGCGAGCCCAAGTGAGGGCAATGGGCAACTATGACATTCGTAGATTGTATACCTGCATGTACTTTGTTGCATGACACAATACAGTGACATCCAGTTGTCAAATATTACGCAGTGTCTATTAAAATATAAATGTCAAGATTCCAGACAAAAATTTTGCAGCTCCTGGCTTTTTCAAAATTGTTGCAAAATGTACTCTAGGACACAATACGTCATATTTCAACACACATCAGGACACATAACTGCCAAACAAACTTGTTTGGGACCAGCTGCTCGCCAGTCGTGTTTTGACTACAGTGTGTCTGCAAATCTTCGCTGCAATACAACATGAAGTCACATAACCACTCTGGATTTTCCTTTTAAATATTTTATTAACTTCTACACATAATCCCAACACGACGTTCTAAAGACGTTTACAAGACGGATAAACTACACATCTTTAAGAAATACATTAGAAATATTTATATAAATCAGCACCCTGCCAATTTTACATTTTCTAAAAGAGCTTTTCTTTTCTCCCCGCACAAAAACACAATTTTTTACAGTACATGAAGTCTTTCACATCGAAAAGGTTCGATTTCTTCATTAGAAACGACCAAAAGTGTCGTTGTCAGGCTTCGTGCAGGAAAAGCCTTCGATCTACAGTACCTATTTCACTTGAAAAAAAAAAGGGGGGGGGGGATCGAGTGCCACACGTTTAAATGATTTCTGGGTGGTTGGTTGAATCTGAAAATGGCATCCATTTCTTTGAAAATTTTTGAACTAAACTGATTTTAATGGGGGCAGCACGGCGGGGCAGTGGTTAGCGCGTGTGCAGCACAGTTCTGAGGTCATGAGATCAAACCTCCTGTGTGGAGTTTGCATGTTCTCCCCGTGTGTGCGTGGGTTTCCTCCGGGCACTCCAGTTTCCTCCCACGTTCCAAAAACATGCATGTCAGGTTATTTGGCTGGTTCAAATTGTCCCTAGGTGTGAATGAGGGAGCGAATTGTCTGTCCCTGTGTGTCCTGCGACTGATGGCAACCAGTTCAGGGTGTCCCCTGCCCACTGCCCGAAGATAGCTGGGATGGGCTCCAGCACCCCCGCGACCCTACTAAGGATAAGCCGTGCAAATAATGGATGATTTTGATGGTTGATAGGCTGTGCGCCACAGAGAAGGCGGTATTTCTACCTTCCTACTACTTTCCTCGGTTCCGGTATAACCTTGTGAATTTGCGACATACTGCTCTTTCTGTCATGTGGTTACCTACTAGGACAAATAAGAAAAAAAATATTCAGCTATAAACCATGTTTCTTGTTCGTAAACAATGATGAGATCATGGGATAGGGACCTGATGGTGAAGTAAAATACCTGTAAACGAGGTTAAAGCCAGTCCCAAATGAAACAAACATTCCGAAGTGCTTTACCAGATATGCACTGCGAAGATGTAAGGACGGCATTATTCTGTTAGCTACCACATATAGAATTAATCAAGGGGTCTCACTTCCACCCACAAAAATTAAATTGTTGCCTATTTTTGATCTTGCAACAAAGTCGAAGGTGGCTAAAGCCACACATATAGCAGATTTCATTGCAATAACAGCACACAGTTCTTTTTGGAATCTGTTATTGCTGTAGTGTGTTATTTGATATTACAATGGATAAGTTAAATGGAGCCACTATAGAAACGAAATTATTTTCCTTGGAAAAAACAGGAATCAGAAACAGTAAGTATATCGCTTACTTTCACCGAAAGTATGTGCCAACTGAGTGTTACTATGCCCTTATTGTTACCAAAAGTAGAAGTACTGTATCGATTGTGCTTTGAAGGTTTTTTTAATTGGGCTTCTTTTATTTTTCTTATTTTTTTGAGTTTTTCCTTGCCTTCATGTAGGTTTCAGATCGGAGGATGTTGGTCCTTGCAGCCCTTTGAGACTCTTGAGACTAAGGACTATACAAATAAATATCACTTGATTTGAGTAAAGTCACTTATTTCCTGCTTGTTGTATTCTAAATTTGGTTTGCAAACCAACATTAATTGAACTGCATAATCTTCTTATAACTTTATCAAATGTTGACTGTATAAAAGAATAGAAACAATGAGTTATACCAAGAATTGCAATTTTTTTAACATTAAAGTACCTAGAAACTGGGCACCAAATTAAGTGTTGGCAATATTTCTGTGTTTGTTGGGTAAGCCACCTTCAAATCCGCAGTCAATCTAGAGCAGGGGTCGGTAACCTTCTGACCATAAGAGCCATAAAAGCTAAATATTCTGATCTTTTTGTTTTTAGATTGCCACACCATATATTTTAAGACAAAATTCAACAAAACTTGCTCTCCAGACAAAAGCTAATTATCCATTTTATTTCACTGTGTGACATTTGATGATTTGATAATAGTGTTTGTCACGTAGCGGTATAAATATACCAATTTAAAATTTGTCTCCCTCCGACAGTAACTTTAGAGCATTAAGGCTCATTTTGACTGTAATGTTTGTCCTATAAATGGTT
Organism: Urocampus carinirostris; assembly: GCF_059441175.1. Classification (NCBI taxonomy): domain Eukaryota; kingdom Metazoa; phylum Chordata; class Actinopteri; order Syngnathiformes; family Syngnathidae; genus Urocampus; species Urocampus carinirostris. The sequence continues at coordinate 24,530,196 of NC_142358.1, read as the reverse complement.
TCAAAACAAAGGTGCGAGCAGAGTTCCTTTGTAAAAATGTCAAAGAAAACTGCAAAATAACAGGTTTATTTTCTTGCAGCACATTGAGCCTGTGCAAGAGGGGGGAGATAGCAGTGTGTGTACAGATCTGCCCACCCCTACCGCTCACCCAAAAAACTTGTGTTTTTAGGTATTTACGGTTAGTTCTGCGGGTTTTCATCATAAAGTGTCTCAACAGTGAACATTCATTGTTTAATGAGCTTCCATATAAAGGATTTCTTAGCCACTTACAGCCAAAACTGGTTATGTTGGTTGTGATACCCTTACTGTAAATTGTAGTTGGACTGTGCCCTATATATACTGGACTGATCCACTGATTATCAAAGTGATGCTCCAGTATCTTATGAACCATCGATGACATTTTCAGAGTCATAACTGGTATGACATAAACACATTCTGCAGGATTCAAATTTTATCTTTGACCCATAAGTTACCGACCACTGATCTAGATTTTTCTGTCACCTTTTTATGTTTCTGGAATGTCCGGGAAAGCTTGGTAGGACACTCAAACACCACACAGGCAGCCAAGTTTCTCAATTGGTACACGGCATTTCCCAAATCGGAAATAGGTGTGCTAACTACAACTTTTTTGTGCAGATTGTGAAAGCCACAAAGTCCAAAAAGTGGCTGCAGATATTTTCAGTCTAGGTGTTCTCATAGGTTCAAAAGAGAAGAAAAAGAACAAAATCTGAAACCTTCAGGGATCCACATCACTGTTGTCTGAATGTGCCACGTGGAAAACTGGTGTAAATCCATGGATGCCATTCATTAGAAAATATTAAATGTTTGTTTTTGGAAAGATTATTTTTTGTTCCTCATTTCTTGGAATCCAATCCTACCATGGTCTCCACATGGACCTAGAATAGGTGACTGTGGGTGTAGTCATAGTTTCTCCGTTCTCCGAAGCCTCGGCGGTGCTCTGGTTGTGCTCAAGGTCGGTGTCGTCCAGATCGGAGCACGAGTCCTCACCGGAAGTGGCAGAGGACGAGCCGCTGGACAGGCTCCTTCCGCCGGGAGAGCCCGGTAGAGAACGGTCTCCGCCCCCCTGCCAGTCGCCGCCTGTGTTCCCGGCCGTGTCTGCCATGAGATCCGTCAGAACATCTTGGAGGTGGTCGTCATTGAGGGGCATGCACTCCAGCAGGTGGTTGAGCAGCTCAGCCGCCACAGTGGCGTCGATGCCGGGGCAGGTGGACACGAACATGTGGACTTCGTGCATGCACTGAATGTAGCCGGCAGCGAACCTCTCGCTGGCTTCGTGGCTTAGCGTGTCGGCTTCTGCGGGGGCAAGGAAAAACTCAACTTGTAAAAACTGGGATGGAAAAATAAGATTAGATTCGGGCATGTCAAAAATACGGCCTGCTGCAGGGTTTCCCATACAAGATACTGACGGGCTGCCAGAGTCTCAGAAATATTTTTTTAAAAACACTTTTAAATCCATATAAATGTAAAGTTAATCAAAATAAATGTTAGATTTCTCATTAACAATATCAAACACTTGTAAAGATGACATTCAGTTGTTGTTTTTTTTCCATCCTGACTGCACTGCAATTCGATGAGAGCAGGGTAAAATGTGACATTGACTAGCGTCGTCTCCAAGTTGAATATTTTTCAATTCTCGGCAACCAGAAACAAAGGTTTTAGCGCCGAGCGTTCTGCACTAAAAACCGATCCAGCACCTTGTCGCAATGCCAGCGTTTTCCCCTGCCGTTGCAAGCAATTTTTAAAAAATTCACTCAGAACAGCAAAATGCTGGACACCGGCCCTAACTTTAGCTCATAAGTTGCACGTTACAATAACCTCCTGTAAACCATCGAAGAAGAACCGGCATCCTGTCATAGCATTATTTACGAAAACAGCAGTATTGATATTTAATACTGTAATTTACCAAATTACCGATATAAGTCTTACATTTAATTAAAACTCATATTGGTGATTTTGTCTCGTTACTCTGCGATACAATACCTTAAAATAGTAGAGTATGGGCATCGGCAAAACACTAGTTATTTTTAGTCGTATTAGATGATGAACTTTGTGGGTGTGACTTGTTTGTTGTCATTGCCTAGCAGAAAAGGGGCGGAGCAACTGTTAAGCTAATCAGAATACAGAGCACAATGCACAATGAAAATCTGCGAAGTAAAGAAACTGGGATAAGTACACCATGATACGGCAAGGGATTACTGTGCATGCAAAGTTGTTATTTTAGAATTACATATCAAAATGGTCCCCCTCCGCACTAATCAGTGACAAAAAGTAGCTCTCAGCTTCAAAAAGGTTGGATACTCTTGGTACGTGGTATCAATATCTCTTACTACTCAAATTTGGTGTTGGTCACACGGTCCCTTTAAAGCCCTGATTTGTAATATATGACCCCTAGATGGCACTGTATTGTCTGGTACGAGCACTGGCCAGTGAATCATGGCAGGGTGGGACGCCAGGATGCAAATTCTGTACCACTAGGAGTCACTAAATATTACACACTGTCCCTTTATGTATCAAAACATCGAAGAGTCTGAAACATAGGAATAGTAATAATTTCATATATAGGATTTTAGTTTTTTTCTGTGATTTTAGAGGTCCCCAATGGATGTCCTAAGAAAAATATAGACACGACTTTCTTGATATAGCTGAGGTCCAAATATCCTCAAAGCACACTATCAAACTAACGTATGAATGTCCCTTATAGGAAAAAGATATTCGCTCATGCATCAAAGAGAGACATTTTGTCCTAAAACCTTTTGAATGAATTGCACCGGCGCGCGATAGCTTAAACTCAGAGTTAAGGTCCAAACCTTGCGCTCTGTTCTTCAGGACGTCCTCGACCTTCTTGACTGTCATCTCTAGAACCTCTGCGTTCTCCATCTTTGAGTGCAGCTGTAGGATGGAAACTAGGGTGAGTCGGTGCCCATTTCAATTATGCATAATTTACGCCTTATGTGATGTGCGCGCACTGACCTCTGAATCCGCCAGCAAGCTCCTCAGCTCCTGCAGACTCTCGTTAATACGAGCTCGTCTTTGCTTCTCCACCAGAGGCTTCCTGATCTGCAACATTGGCACAACATTTACGCACAATTCTCATCCCATCGAATCAACTCAGCCTGGCTTTATCTTACCTTCCTGTCCACCTTGCGGATGCCACAGTAGTCTTCGTCCTCCTGCACGTCTCCTTGGCCCTTGCTATGCCGAGCGGAAGGAGCCATGTTGCAATTGTGTGAGCCTTTCTCTGCTCTCCCTCGGCTGCAGGACTTTTTGTGCGATTCAAACAAGAGCAACCGGCCGCCGTCGCCGGCGTACTGTTGTTGGTATTTATAGGAGCTTATTTGCATGTGAATAGGGGCCGAGCTGCTTTTGCAAAGGGGCGACAGTGCGCACACGGCAGCAGCCAATAGCAGAGCAGCTCTTTGTCTCGGGTCAGCAGCGCAAGAGCTGGACACATTTTAACCGCACTTGATTTTTTTGTGTGAAGCACAACCTGCTTCGTTTTTTTTTCTCTTTTGAATTAACTGCTAGAAAAAAACAGAAAGGGATTTTAGTTCAAGGACCATGCCATTTCCACACGTACACACATAAATATTCACATACACGTCACATTGGGTATTTGTGTATTGTATTCTTTTTGCTTTATTATTGTTTTGTTCTTCAGGGTAGGGATGCTGCTGGAAGTGTGAATTTCCCTGCCAGGATGAATAAATTATCTATCTATCTATCTATCTATCTATCTATCTATCTATCTATCTATCTATCTATCTATCTATCTATCTATCTATCTATCTATCTATCTATCTATCTATCTATCTATCTAAAAATGCATCCACCCGAACTGGTTGTCAGTCAGTTTCAGGGCACATAGGGACAATTCTTTCATACACTCACTCATACCTAGTCACAATTTGGCCTCGCCAATTAACCTGCCGAGTCATTCCTGTTATTCTGCGCAATGGCATGTTTTATGTAAAAATTGGTTTATACTAATTTATAAAAGATGTTCTTGTACACCCAACTGTCCTCCACCATTGGACCCTATGGTATGTTTGCAAGATACATTTTAAATGACTTACTCTGATTGCAGTACAAGTACATTAAATGATACGTCCCCCAAAATGTTTGATTGACTTCTGTTTCAAATGTAAGTCAGAAAAATCTAATCAATTCATGGCTTTTCATCATTTCTTTAGTTTCTTATTGATAATATTCCTCACCTATAAAGTCAATTTCAGTTATTAGTAAACATTTTTCATGATTAAAATCTGTAAACTATATTATGCATACCTGTCAACCTCCACGGCTCCATGCAGATACAAACTGTCGTATTTTCCCGTACAAAATACAAAATAATCTTACACCACTTTTTTTTTTTTCGGAATGATGCATGATGGGAAATCCCCAGGTGGCAGACGCATGCGCACAGTGGCATCAAACCACTCGCTTCGTTTGCAATGAAAAAAAAAACGATACAGAGATAGAGGCTACCGCGGCGAACTCGTTAGACTTGATTGATTTGCCTTTTTGTGATAGTCGGTGTTTACCGGATGGTACCCATAATTGATAAATTTGCTTTTTTACGTACAGATTTTCTTGTACGTCGTACACGTCTTAAAATGCATAATAAACGTACTTTGTACGGCAAAAACGTACAGCTTGACAGGTATGATTATGTCCCAGTGTTAACTCTGAGTAAGTTCTATTGAAAACATTACTGGCTATCGTTATAGTCACATGACTCTCTGGTGTAACAATATTCAAGAAGAATAAGCATAAGTACTGCACCACTCTTTAAGGCTTTTAAGGCTTACTTATGAGGAAAAGCATAACATGTCCATGCTCATTTATAGTGGGAACCAATATTTTTGGGTAATATGTGTGATAAACATGTTTAAAGAGAAAACAGTAATCATTGCTTACTAGCTTGTTTTTCATCACAATAGTAGCACTGGCCAACTTGAGCACTAAATGAATCAAACAAAACAGGTAGATGAGGACAGAAAACACAGGGTTGTTGGAATGCTACAATAATAGCAATTCAAGATCCTGTGGGACTTCTGTTTCCAGACTGACAATCAAATCTCGGCTAACCAACTGTCGTTGGTAGTGGTGGTGGAGCAGAAGAGGGCGTTGATAATAGATGTGGCGATCCCAGCTGACACCAACATAAGGAAGAAGGAACATGAGAAACTGGAAAGGTACCAAGGGTTGAAAGAGCAGCTGCAACGGACGTGGGAGGTCAATCCCAGCGTTCTCCCCGATATAGTGGGGGTACTCTGGCCAGTAGTTTCCCCACAGAGAGAGGTTCCAGGAGATCCCAGGAACAACATCTGGAGCCTCAGTCCAGAAGAGTACAATCTTAGGAACAGCTGAGGTACTGCGCAGAACCTTCAAAACTCCCGGGCTTCTGGTAGAGGACTCGAGTCTAAAGATGAGACACATACCAGGTAACTTCAGGTAACTAAATCTGTGCATTTTCAAGTGGCTTGCACAAACTTTAGCTGGTGGATATTTGTTTTATTTGAGTGAACACTGTTATAATGTTGTAATTGCAAACCAAATATTAAGAATTTACTTTGGTACCCGAAAGGTCTGCGGTTCGAGACCGGGAGGAAACATATGTTGGCTTGGAGAGGGACAGGTTCCACAAGGCTGTATTTGCGCTAGACACACCAAAGGAAATGGTCAAGGGATCCAACCAACCAACCAACCAACAATCAACCAACCACATACCTGTCAACCTGTATGTTTTTGCCGTACAAAGTACGTTTATTATGCATTTTAAGACGTGTACGACGTAAAAGAAAATCTGTACGGAAAAACGCAAATTTGTCAATAATGGGTACCATCCGGTATACACCGACTTTCACGAAACGGCATATCAATCAAGTCAAACAAATTCGCCGCAGTGACCTCTATCTCGTTATCGTTTTTTTCATTGCAAACGCAGCGAGCGACTTGATGCTACTGTGCGCATGCATCTGCCGCCTGGGGATTTCCCATTGCATCATTCCGATCACACGTGAACAAAACCAAAGCAGAGCAGTACGTCTACATTACAACATAGTTTTGAATTTTCTTTGGATACAATCATCAAGTCGCAATGGCCGAACCTGAATTAAAACGCCATAAGTTAAATGAAAAAGGCAAGCATCACAAAGAGTGGGAGCAAATGTCAGGATGATACGAGGGATTGATACAAGCTTCAAAGAAAGGTGTGGAATATTCGTATTGTGCTGCTTGCAAAAAAGACGTGAAAGTAGCTGCCTCCGATTTCTATAATTTAAAGACGCATTTTGATACATACAATATAGAACACATGTACAATACAGTGGGAACTCGCTACTTTGCGGTTCCACGTTCGCGGGTTCAGAGCTTCGCGGGTCTAAAAAAAAATGATAATAAAATAAAATGTTGTTTTTTTTTAAGCATTTTTGAAGGGGCGTCGCTACTTCACTGATTTTTACTTTTCGCGGGTGGTTTTGGTCCCCATTAACCGCGATAACCGAGGGATTACTGTATAACATGTTAAACCACATAAATAAACAGGTTTGAAAAAAAATTATGGCCTAAAATTATTTTGTATTTCGTAAGGGAAAATACGACAGTTTGTAAGAGCGTGGAGGTTGACAGGTATGCAACCAACCAATCAACCAACCATATATAACATTTCATCTCATCTCATTAGCTGCACCACTTATCCTCAGTAGGGTCGCGGGAGTGCTGGAGCCCATCCCATCATCGGGCAGTGGGCAGGGGACACCCTGAACTGGTTGCCAGCCCATCGCAGGGCACACAGGGACAGACAACTCACTCGCTCAGTCACACCTAGGGACAATTTGGACCGGCCAATTCACCTGAAATGCATGCCTGTGGAATGTGGGAGGAAACCGGAGTGCCCGGAGGAAACCCACGCAAGCACGGGGAGAACATACAAACTCCACACAGGAAGTCCAGTAGCTGGATTTGAACCCACACAGGAGACCTTAGAACTGTGCCGCACACGCGCTAACCATATATAACATATCCAAATAATTTTCTTTGATCGATATTTGGTTTATAACAATCAGGTTTCCTGGGAGGAAACCGGAGTGCCCGGAGGAAACCCCCGCACACGGAGAACATACAAACGCCGCACAGGAAGTCCGGTAACTGGATTTGAACCCACACAGGAGGTTCCCAAGACCTTAAAACTGTGCCGCACACGTGCTAACCACTGCGCCGCTGCGCTGCCCCATATATAACATATTCAAATTATTTTCTTTTATCAATATTTGGTTTAAAACAATCAGGTCATTGGTCAATAAGATTGCTAAAGTTACGACGATTAGAATCACATTAATACATCGGAACTGATAAATCTATTATCTCTTATAGATCATGGCAATATCCGCTAAAGTCTAGCACGAGCCAGCTGCTGCATGTATGCGCGAAGTTGAGTGCCCGACCGCCTCACTTTTTCCCCGCTTTTGTGTCTGAGACTCCAAAGATCGAGCGTCCTGTTGGGCGGAGCGCATGTAACGCGATGCCTTCAGTTGGCAGCTGCTGCTGGTTTGCGGCCCCTCGGCCCCAAACAGAATCAGCCGGGGGAATTAAGGACCCTTACCCAAAGAAAGCGACAGGTGTCAGCCTGCTGCACATGCGTTTGTTCTACATGTTTATTGACAGTGCTCTCCTTGTTTGTGAATAATCTAACAACCGATCGTCCCCAAAAATATACACATTTTTTTTTAAAAATTGTTAATTCTTACAAGTCTGAGCACTCTTATAATGCAAACAATCCTTAGAATAGAGAGAGACTCGTGCGTTGTGTTGCAAAGGGTGCGTGTACATCACTTAAAGGGACAGAGTGTATTGTTTGACCACTGTATTGTGTCATGCAACTGAAAACCAGAGCTAAAAAACACTAGGAAGAATACAAACTATGGAGACTCAAAGTGACCAAACCACACCATTTTTATGTCATATTTTGCAAAGATTTCTCATTTATTTTTTGTGGGATACCCGTAGCAGCTAGATGGTGGATAAATATGTCAGCTCCCTCTACGTGAGGCTAATATTAAGTCAAATTAATGCAAATTTTTCAACATCTTTTTTAAATGCATGTCTATATGTAACGGGTGTAATAATAACTTTTATTTTATTGAAATTCCTGCTAAAATATGTGTATAGTTTTTGGTAAATGTCCTGCAATGCTGAGTCCAACAGTGCCATCTGCTGGTATGGGGTGGGGTTTGGTTTTGGCTTCTAACATGTGACCAGGAGGCGGGGTTTTGTCAGTTTAACCAGAGTACTACAAAGGTAAGACATATCTTTTGGTGCTCCACAAAATAAGTTAATTTTAAACATTATAACCCCAGCTGACAAATCTCTCACCATGCATAGTAATGTGATTGATATTGTCAAGCTGTTTTGATTTATTTTCGTTTTGTTTCTGTTTTACTAAATATTAATTCCCCTTGTAGAGATCAAAGAGATCAAACCCAGCAGAAAAAGCTAATGTTGTGACTCATCCATTTGCAGGTAAATTGTACCCATTTTTATTCCTATTTTTTCATATACATTAAAAAAGGATGATGTTGGTTAAAATTCAGAGTAAAGAAAAACATGTTGAATTCATTGTAAACGTTAAAAATCCACTATACGATCTCTTGTTAAAAGTATCTTGTTAAAATGCAAAGATTTATAAATGTATTGTGATATTCTAAAATGTATTTTCTGTAAAGTGAAAAGACAGCTCTTTGATATGCTTTGTTGTCAGTTTAACCAGAGTACTACAAAGAGATCAAAGAGATCAAACCCAGCAGAAAAAGCTAATGTTGTGACTCATCCATTTGCAGAACTGTAATAATAAAAACCTCATCATCCAGTCCAGCGTGAATGTGGATCTTTGGTGGGACACGTACAACGCGGTTACATTGGTGCCGTGACCCGTGACTTCTATCAAACTCGCCGAACCGAGGACTGTCCTACCTGCCACATGAGCTCACAGTATTTGAAATTTTAGTTACATGAGCGATATTGTTTAGCTCATTACAGTGCAGTGTCACAGTGATACGAAGGCTGCTGATTTATTTTGTGATTTTGACTTATTTACATTTTTTTCTGTTAATCTTTGAAACATGTTTAATCAGAGCAATGTGTTAGCTCCACAATTTGACACACCTATTCACTTTGGCAGGGGCAGGGGCATGGTTACCCCCATCCCCTCTGATAATAGTTCTACCCCAGGTGGTGCGACACATAGAGTAGAGGCAAGTTCCAGTGTGAGCACCCATAATGCAGCTGACCAACATGCTAGCCTACCTTCACCTCAGGTCAGACCCACATCTACGCCAAATTCCGCGAGTGAAATTTCTAAGGGTATGTACTGATTTCAGAAGGCTTAATGCAAGAACCATAAAGGATGCCTACCCACTACCGCATCAAGCTGATGCTTTGGCCGCACTTGGGGGAAATGCCTTTTTCTCCACAATGGATCTGACGTCAGGCTACTACAATGTCCCCTTGCACCCTGACGACAAAAAGTACACGGCATTCTCCTCACCATTCGGCCTTCACGAGTACAACCGGCTCCCTCAGGGACTTTGCAACAGCCCAGCAACATTTATGAGGATGATGATGTCAATATTTGGTGATCAGAATTTCATGAGCCTATTATGTTACCTCGACGATCTGATGGTGTTTGCCCCCACAGAGGAAGTTGCACTCCAACGCCTGCAGATGGTGTTTACTCGCCTTAAGGAACACAACCTCAAGCTCGCACCCAAAAAGTGTTTTTTCCTCAGACGGACTGTGAAATTTCTTGGGCATGTCATCAGTGAGGATGGAATTCGGACTGACCCCGAGAAAGTGAGAGCGATAAATGACGTACAAGTCACTGATCTAATGGAGTCGGATGGCAAGACGCCATGCCCTAGTAAAATCAGATCTTTTCTAGGCATGGTGATGTATTTCCAAAGCTTCATTGAAGCATGTTCTGCGAAGGCAAAACCTCTGTTCAGGCTCACATCTGAATCTGGTGACAAGCATAAGCGCAAGAGAGCCCGCAAGAAAGGTCAAGTGAAGCTGACGCCTGCAGATTGGTCCGATGCATGCCAGAACGCCTTTGAAACACTGAAGCACGACCTCGTGACAGGTGTCACTCTGGCCCACCCAGATTTTGATGCGCCGTTTATTCTGGCTGTCGACGCATCCTTTGATGGGATTGGAGCAGTCCTGTCACAGCTGCCACCTGGTGGAAAAGTAGCCAGACCAGTCGCCTTTGCAAGTAAGACGCTCTCTCGCTCCCAGCTCAACTACCCTGCACACAGGCTCGAATTTCTTGCCTTGAAATGGGCGGTATGTGATAAATTCAGCCATTGGTTGAAAGGAAGACACTTTACCACGTGGACCGACAATAACCCACTTACATACATTTTGACCAAACCAAGACTTGATGCGTGTGAACAGCGGTGGGTAGCGAAGCTAGCTGCATACAATTTTGACCTGAAGTACATTCCCGGACCAAAGAACATCGTAGCCGACGCTCTGAGCCGTGAGCCATTTGTACGGTCATGTGTGGGTCATCGCCTTGTTACCGAGCCCTATACTTCGCTCTTGGACCAAGTCAACAGGGTGAACAACAGTACTGTGCAAGAGGTGTTCAGAGTATCCAACAATTGTCACGCTGTTGTAGACGAGAGTGCTGGGACATCAGACGAGTCAGTAAAAAGGGCAATTCCATCAGGCTCCAATGGTTCTGTGACATCAGAAGAGGTTGCTGCTGTCTTCAGTGCTCAGTCCACTGGTGGCGTGGGTCAAGTGATGGGAACAGACGCCAACTTCAATCTTCTGCAGAAGGGAGATCAGTCAACGGCACTCCCACAGAGTCAGCTTGTTGGTTTACAAGAACAGGACAACACAATAAGCAGGACCATGTACTTTGTGCATAGACACAAGAGACCTACCAGGCGTGAGAGAGCTGTCGAGTCGCCTAGTGTGATGAAACTACTGAAGCATTGGAGCAGACTCACCATACAGAATGGCATGCTCTACAAAATAAGGAAAGATCCTCACATGGCCAAGAAAATCTTCCAGTTTGTGGTGCCTGATTCATTGAAACAGAAAGTCCTTCAAGGTTTACATGACTCAGCAGGTCACCAAGGCCAGAACCGTACTTTGTCTCTGGTGCGGCAACGATTCTTCTGGAATGGCATGGAACGTGATGTTGTGAATTATGTCAAATCCTGTCAGCGCTGTGTAGTAGGGAAAACACCGGAACCACACAACCGTGCACCACTCAAGAACATAGTCACCTCTGAGCCTATGGAGTTGGTCTGTATAGACTTTTGGACTGCTGAGCAAGAGAACAAGTCTGTAGATGTCCTGGTCGTAACTGATCATTTCTCCAAGATGGCGCACGCCTTCCCTTGCAGAAATCAAACCGCCAAACAAGTTGCTCGCCGTCTGTGGCAGGATTTCTTCCTTGTCTATGGTTTCCCACGGCGTATCCACTCTGATCAGGGAGCTAATTTTGAGAGCAAACTGATCAAAGAGCTTCTAGAGATGGCAGGGGTGCAGAAATCCCATACCACTCCGTACCACCCCATGGGAAATGGCATCGCAGAACGATTCAACCGAACATTGGGAGATATGATCAGAACCCTTCCCCCTCAGCCCAAAGCAAAGTGGCCACAAATGCTGCAGCAGCTCACATTCTGCTATAACTGCACAGAGCATGAGACAACAGGGTTTGCACCGTTTTACCTAGTGTTTGGTAGGATCCCTCGTCTCCCTGTCGATGTCATGTTTCAACATGCTAATACCAATGATGCTGTTGTCAGCTACTCTGACTTTGTACGCCATCTGAAGAAAGATCTACATGAAGCTGCTCAGATTGTACAGAGGAATACTCTCAGAGAACAGACTCGTCATGCCAAGCTGTACAACCGTAGGGCCAAAGGATCACCTCTCGTCGTGGGAGACCGGGTGTTGATCGCCAACAGAGGTGTCCCGGGGAAACGCAAAGTTGCAGACAAGTGGGAGTCAACCCCGTATGAAGTCATATCAGTCAAGCCTGATCTCAATGTCTACAGAGTCAAGGATTGTCTGACGGGCAAAGAGAAGGTAGTTCACAGGAATTTGCTGCTCTCTGTTAGCTTCTTGCCCTGTGAGGATGATCTGGCCAGCGAATCTGAACACTCAGAGTCTGACGCTGCTATGCATGGAAGTGATGTATGCCCTGATTTACCTGACGCGGTTGAAGACAGTGATGTCCGTACAGTAAACTGGGTGATACAGGCAGGTGAAGAGCAAGTTCATCCAGAGGTAGAGGATAACTCACTAGACAGCAGATCTGATGCCCAGTCCGACTCTCGCAGTGTTGATACATCCAGCCGAGGAAGTCAGCACATCCCCGAACAAGATGTTGACCATACTTCAAGTGACAATACGGAAAGCCCATCACAGTGCTCTGAAAACATGATCCCTTTGGGTATGGGTCTCCCAGACGAGACCCCATTGAACACTGACCATCTGGACGCAGACTCCCCTGATACTGACTGTTTAGACTTGACTGCCCCAGACCTTCAAGCTCAGGTTATTTGTGCTCAACCTAACCGTTATAGTCTTAGGGTCCGCCAGTCCATCAGGCCTCCTAGTCGTCTTATTTGTCAGATGAATGACCATGTGGTAGGTGACAATCATCTGTCCGCAATATCTGCAAGTTCCTAGTTTAAGTTCAGTAGAGATGCACTTTCAGTTTGAGTAACAAAGCTTGAGTAAGAAACAAGAATTGTGCCTATGTGAGCACTTACAACTACAGGAACAATGTTTGATATTTCAGAGATGTAACAGGCATCTTTGAGTCTGTGCTTAGTTAGGAGTTTGCTCGCCTCCTTTCTTTTCACACTCCTTTTTGGGAGAGTTTTAGAACTGACATGCACTTCAGTTTGTTCCTTGTAATACTGTACCAGTTTTCGTGTCCTCTTTTTCATCAGTATTTGCCTTTTTGGCATGTGATTTTTTTTCTTTTTAAGTGTAGCACTCCCATATTTAGCAGAATTTCAGGGGGGTGTATGTAACGGGTGTAATAATAACTTTTATTTTATTGAAATTCCTGCTAAAATATGTGTATAGTTTTTGGTAAATGTCCTGCAATGCTGAGTCCAACAGTGCCATCTGCTGGTATGGGGTGGGGTTTGGTTTTGGCTTCTAACATGTGACCAGGAGGCGGGGTTTTGTCAGTTTAACCAGAGTACTACAAAGGTAAGACATATCTTTTGGTGCTCCACAAAATAAGTTAATTTTAAACATTATAACCCCAGCTGACAAATCTCTCACCATGCATAGTAATGTGATTGATATTGTCAAGCTGTTTTGATTTATTTTCGTTTTGTTTCTGTTTTACTAAATATTAATTCCCCTTGTAGAGATCAAAGAGATCAAACCCAGCAGAAAAAGCTAATGTTGTGACTCATCCATTTGCAGGTAAATTGTACCCATTTTTATTCCTATTTTTTCATATACATTAAAAAAGGATGATGTTGGTTAAAATTCAGAGTAAAGAAAAACATGTTGAATTCATTGTAAACGTTAAAAATCCACTATACGATCTCTTGTTAAAAGTATCTTGTTAAAATGCAAAGATTTATAAATGTATTGTGATATTCTAAAATGTATTTTCTGTAAAGTGAAAAGACAGCTCTTTGATATGCTTTGTTGTCAGTTTAACCAGAGTACTACAAAGAGATCAAAGAGATCAAACCCAGCAGAAAAAGCTAATGTTGTGACTCATCCATTTGCAGAACTGTAATAATAAAAACCTCATCATCCAGTCCAGCGTGAATGTGGATCTTTGGTGGGACACGTACAACGCGGTTACATATATAATAGTACATTTGTTTTTTGTTTTTGTTTTTTTAATCCATTTGTATTACAGCATCCAATACCCGACCTTTAGTTGTCACGGTATTGTGCAGGGGTCTCCAAAGTTTTTCAAGCTGAGAGCTATTTTTTAATACTAACTAGCGCAAAAGGCACATAGTTTTATCAACATTTCTAAAATAACAATTTATCATGCTGTTCATATGTCATATCTATGTCGTTATTGTGTTATTACCAGGTCTAATATGGGAAGTAGGGTTAAATAGACTCAGTCACAACGAAAAAAGAGCATTTTACGAGAAAATCACAATGACCTGGAACTGGTGAGGTGAGCTGTTTGCTGAACAGGCCTGCAGGCACCTCAACAGTCTATAGGGGGAACCCTGGTGCCCACGGGCACTGTGTTGGAGACCCCTTGTATAATAAAAATAGCAAATAGCAAAAATCTGTGAGAAGGTTACAAATTAGGGAGACTCAAAGTGACCGAACTGCATTATTTTTTATTAGTTATTCATTTTTGGGCGAGTCTTTTGCGAAAAAAGGTAAAAAGAAAAATCAAGAAAAAACAATGAAATAACAAAGAATGGAAAAAAAGTTTTTCTTGTTCCTGTAGCAGCAAGATATCGGACAAACTTGTCAGCGGCCTTTAGGTGAATTTGTGTTATGCAAAATAAATACAAATATATTGTATTTCAAAAAATTTACGTTTATATGAATGAGTGAATGGCCTTTATTGGCATTATACAACTATAATAAATCAGAAGGCTTCTCCTTTCAGTGCAAGTAAGACGAATTAAAAAGGTAAAAATGTGCGAAAGGATATGAAAATTAAAAAGCAATACGTAAATGATGTATGATAAATATATGCATATTCACAGTGGCAGTTGTGCAGAACATTATGTTCTTGGACACTGCAGATGGTAGTTCAGGGTCCATTTGATGTATATTTGCTTATCATCCATATTTTTTAACAAATTAAGTTTTTTTACCACAATGAGGCACGAACAAATACACGCTGCCCCTTTAACAAATCCAGCGTGCTTTATTGCTTGGAATTAATGCGCGAAGTTCTGCAGGCAGCGTCAGTAAAAGTCTAGTACCCCAAATGAAGGAAGCATCCCAGACCTTTGAAGTGGAATGGTTTTGGCACCTCGCCACCCCCAGATCCCAGCTCCACATCTTTAATGGTGCGGACTGGGAGCAGCTGTCCCGAGCCGCCTTTGTTGGAGGGCCCGGTGAGGGGACCAGTCTGGCATCCCCCTCTGCCTGGCTCTATCAAGGGGGTCACTCAGAACCAACACAGGGAAGGAGAATGGGCCATATGTACAGCTTTGAAATCCCATTCATCACTTGCAACATCGACACCCAGTCAGTCTCGCCCCCCACTGCCTGCTGTGTTTTCTTCTTCACAACTTATTTACATTTAATACAGACTACTAGTTATAATTTACAGTCTGACGTTTTTTTGGGAGACACTCTATTGGCAATAATTAACTCTTGATTGATGTGGACATGGTGGAATACTGGAAGACTGATTACGTCTGCTTTACAGTTCGGAGGTCCTGGGTGAAATTCCAGTCACTAGCCTTCCTGTGAGGAGTTTGCATTTTCTCCACCTGCCTGAGTGAGGGATACATTTATAGTTTAGTAAACAATGAGGATAAGGAGAGAAGACATTAATGAATGCTGAACTAGGAAGAACAAGAGAGGACTGTAGAAAATCATCTAAGAAAATTCAGATCTGTCCTCCCCTGACATTAAATCTTCGTGGTTACAAAAACCTACCAGTCAACCTCAGCTAATTGCTCTCCTTATTACTTCCCACATAAATGCTTGATCGAGAATAACATTTGCTAGTTTACTGTGACAATATTAGCAATCAACAATGAAGTTGTTGTCTGCTACCAGTGACTGATATTATCCAGAACAGATTGGCCCGGCAGTAGAGTGGGAGGGGTTGAACAGTAGTTGTTTCCATAGTTGGGCTTATTTTTGATTCTTTGTTTTACTTAAGCATTTCGGTCACCTCAACAATCATGTGGGAAAGATTTCTAACTTTCAGAAATCTTAACCAGGTCTACGATACCGAAATGATACAAAACATACAGTAATTGTTTGAAAGTAGAATAGAATATAATGGAATTTAATGGGATAGAATAGAATGTCCTTTGTTGTCGTTGTACAGAAGTACAGCAAGATTGGAGGACGTCTCTTTTCACTGCAAAAGTAAGATGAAGGTAAAAACATACGAATGTGTCAAATGATAAAGATTTAAAGAGTAATAGTTTAATGATATGTAATAAATATGTGTGAGTTCCTAGGGAGTTATGAAAGTAGCCGGAGTCATAGTGGCAATAGAATAGAATGTGCATTAGGTAGTCTGTAAACGGGTAAATGTGGACAACCTTGTCGCAACCTGCACTATTTTTTTCTGTCATGATTACTGATGTGAAGCACCTGTGCCCGCTCATTTGGCGCCAACCACCGCGGGTTCTGATTGGCTCCCTGTCAGTATTTGAACCCAGTCCTGTCTGTCCCCTGTTGTCAGCCCGTGTGCGTACGTCAGTGAATACTAGGCAAGCCTTTTTCAACCCCGACTTCCACCTGTCCCGTTTTTGCTCCCGTCTGTCTCCGGCTTCGACCTGTTTTGCTCCTGACCACGTCTATTCTCCCATCCCGGCTTACGACTCGCTTACGACCCCGACCACGCCTTGCTGGCCCAGTCCCGGCTACCAACCTGTTTTTTCTGTCCCTGACACCGCCATCGCTCGCTACGGAAGATCCACTTCTGGATTCGGAGCACAACCCGAGTCGGAGAGCGACTTGTTCCCGCGTCCAGCGAACACCAGATCGTGGGCGCAGCCCTTTTTCTTTCCTCCAATAAAACTTGTGAGAAACGTAACGCAATTGGGTCCCGTTTCTGT
This sequence comes from Urocampus carinirostris, assembly GCF_059441175.1. NCBI lineage: Eukaryota > Metazoa > Chordata > Actinopteri > Syngnathiformes > Syngnathidae > Urocampus > Urocampus carinirostris. The sequence continues at coordinate 24,513,388 of NC_142358.1, read as the reverse complement.
TCTGGTCCTGACATTTTCAGGGTCAAAGATAAAAAAAAAGGGGTTTTTCCTTTTTTAATCCTGGTTGTCATGTGAGAAACACTTATCTTAAAGAATGCATGTTTTTCCCCTCAGGAGAATGAAACTCTATAACTGTATTTTGAATATTTTTCCAACATGAAAGCAACAATACATTTAATATTTACTGATTTAGAAAACTAACGTTCTTGAAATAACGTGTAAAAGAAACCATTGACTGACTGAATACGTCATAAACAAATTGAAAACAAATTTCAGAGATACATTGCTTTTGCCACGACATCAACAAAGATATGCAAATTTGAATAAGTACAAATCTCAAATTTTGATATTTATTTCTGAAATTCTCAAAATTGTTTTTGTTGAAATTTTCACACAAATCGAAAATATAATCTCAGTTCTTTAGTGCTACTTTTGAAAAAAAAAAAAAAGATAACAACAATAAAACGAAAATAATGAAACAAAAACTCAAACAAATCTCAACAACCTTTATATCATTTATTAACTCGGAAATTTGTTTTAATAATTATAAAAATTAAAAAAAATGTCAAGCAAAAAAAAAAACTTTTTTAAATGTCACATTTTTCGAGCAAGCAATAGCTTTAGCACCATCTAGTGTTTGTGCATATCACTGATACAGTACTGTGAGGGGTATATGGAAGGATCAGAGAAATAAGTAACTACAGTACCTGTATTTCGGAATTTCTCAGTTCAAAGCTACAGAAAGGAATATACAGTACAGTATACAGTACATTGCCCCTAGTGGTCTTGATATGTACAGACAGCAGTATGAAAACGTAGCAAAAAAAACCCTACTGTTATGTACAAATACTCTACTACAATGCTTAAAGAAAAACGAACAAAATTAATAATGAGGATTTACGCTAAAAGTAAAAAAACTTGCATCAAATTAACAACAATACAGTACAAAATATCCCTATCTTGATTCAATTAGTGCTTACAACTGCTAAATTGACACAAAATAAATGTTAATTGATCTGATTTGACAAGAATTTTACATCTGAAAAAGACAAAAAAATGGCACAAACAACATAAGCCCTAATAAACACGAACTCAAATTAACATATTAAGTTAACTACATATACCAAAAACTCGGTCCTGGGTACTTGCATAAATAAAATACCACATTTTACTGATGTCAATCGAGCAAAAGGGCCAGACACAAAAATCTATGCAATGGCAAGAAAGTGGAAGAAGAAAGAGAAGCAATACATTTCAAACCCAATAAATAGCATATTAATACAATAAATACTTGAAAGATTAATAAAAGCCTTCTACAATGCAGGCTACAATAAGTCAACTTCAGAAGCGAAGTACTGCACAAAGGTCATTTTAAAAACGTGATAGCACAACTATTAAAATACCGGATGGAACAAAACCGCCCCACGTTTGTCTTCAGAGTAGCATATCTATAAGATACATAACACCGGTTGGCCTGGAAACGGGCTTAAGGGACGCCAACGTTCACCAAGGTCGCCACATCTCCAGCATTCCCAAATGGGAGTCCCGATTGGCCACCTCCGACACCGTAGGTGGATGCTGGCCTCGACCCTGCAGGTTTTGGAGGTGGTTCCTGGCCGCAGGCTCTTCTGAGGATCTCGGGAGGCACCTGAGCAGGTGATCAAGCAGGCGTGTGGCGAGTGTTTGGTCCATCCAGTCGCAGGTGAGGAGAATGTTGTGGATTTGGTGCATGCATTGGATGTAACCTGTACTGTATTTCTGCTGGGCCTCCAAAGGGTCTGCAAGGGATAACTGAGGGTTAACATAAAAGATAGCGCCCTCAGGTGGTGGTAGGCAAACTTGCAACATGTCTGACCTTAAGATGAGCGATTCTTACCTTTATTCGTCTGGATGTTCTGCAGATGTTTCACAGTCATCTCTAGTATGTCGGCTTTTTCGAGTTTAGATTGCTGTAGTGAAGGAAGACAGCAGGTCGGTTTAGATGAGGTTCGTTTTTTTCCAGAGTTAATAGAGAGCTGCATCCACATGCATAGGCAGGGACTAGCTCAGACATAGGCACTGCGGTTCTCGAGGGCCGCATTATCCTGCTTGATTTTGGAGGGTTTTCTTCTTCAATTTAGGTGATACAAATTATGGGCATGTTAGCAAACTAGCAAGCTGATCCTGGTGATTGGAATTACCTGTATTGAAGCAGAGAAACCCACATAATCTCAATCTTAAGAACTAGAGTTCCCAGGTCTGGATAGGTGGTGCTAGAGCCTCTGCATTCTCTCAAAACAGTCCATTTTGGAAAGTTCCCTTTTTTAGGGATGAAGGATACCAAAACAATGCTCAAATCTCAACTAGCCACCGATGCATATCACATACTCTAATATGACATAAAATTCTCCTACTAATGATAAATAGCCTCAAATAAATACATTTAAATCCCAACATGATATGGACTAAATTATGATAGGATTTAAATGTATTAATATTTGAAAATTTACGACCCCTTTAATTTTAGCTTATTTATTTTTAAACGGACACTAATTGGGTGACCAAACAGCACTATTTTCATTCTCATTTTATTGCCCAGTCTTTCACAAGTTTTTTTTAAGTACCCGCAGCAGCAAGAAGTTGGAAAATCCTCTCAGCTCGCTCTAGGTGACCTTAACGCCATTGCATGGTCAATGCCAATTTCTTGATCTACGAGTAATCCAAAACTGCATGTTTATCTGACATATAAGTATTTTTGCTTATTATTCAAATCAATATCGTTGTCGAATTAAGTTTTTTTTTTTTTACCACTAAGAGGTGATAAATAATATTACAATGTCCTTTAATGAAGGTTAGTATCTGCACTGACACCTGGGATCTCCGATCCCTATTTTTTAGGGTTTCTATTTGAGGTCAGTTTTTCTGCTCAATAATTACTGAATTCTAGAAAAGCTGCACTTTTAAAACTGTTGTGAAAATTGGCTTTTTTTTGTTAGATCTAAAAAAAATATAGTATTTAGATAACTTAGGAATTTGAATTTTCCAAGTTTATGTAAAACATGTTCAACCTTAAATGGCACCATGTTGACCCTTCTAAATTATTACAAATTGGAACAAAGTTGGTGACAAACACAAGTGGGGAAACTACATTTTTTGTATTCTGGACACCTTTACCTGTTTTAAACCTTGTGTGTAAAATGTTCAAAATCGTACCTTTATTAATATTAAATAAAAGTTTAATGACTTTAGAGATGTGTGCACGGTAACTTGTTCTATTTAAGACGACAGTGTGTATTATCTAACACCTTCTATTGGTATGAAGACAATATTAATTTAAAGAAATAAACGTGACATATAATAATAAACAAATAGTAATCCATCCATCCATCCATCCATCCATTATCTGCGCCGCTTATCCCCAGTAGGGTCGCGGGGGTGCCGGAGCCCATCCCAGCAATCTTCGGGCAGTGGGCAGGGGACACCCTGAACTGGTTGCCAGCCAGTCGCAGGGCACACAGAGACAGACAATTCACTCGCTCATTCACACCTAGGGATAATTTGAGGAAACCCACGCAAGCACGGGGAGAACATGCAAACTACACACAGGAAGGTTTGATCTCATGACCACTGCGCCGCCGTGCTGCACCAATAGTTATCATATAAGGTTTTTTTAAAATACTCCTAGGTCAATAAACCTGCATTATTTTCATGTAACAAGCACCTCACTCAGAAGGAGCTGCCATAAATGTCCGTCATCATGCTGCTGCGGGCACCTAAAAACCTCAAAAGGTTAGGCAAAAAAAAGAAAACCTCGTGTCTTGCTTTTATTTATTTTAAATAAAAGTTAATGACTTTAGAAATGTGTGCATGGTAACTTGTTCTATTTAAAGGACCAGTGTGTATTTAGCGCCTTCTAGTGGTAAAAAGACGATATTGATTAAAAAAATAAGCATAGCATATAATTATAAACAAATAATAAACATATATGATTTTTTTAAATACTCCTAGGTCAAGAAATGTGCATTAATTCCGCATAACAAGTGCCTCCCCAAGAGGGAGCTGCCATAATTGTCCACCATCGTGTTGCTGCGGGTACTAAAAACCTCAAAAGGCTAAGCGAAAAATGAGAAGTAAAATGGTGCGTTTTGATCCCTTTGAGTATTCTATTTTTCTTGTTTTCGAGTGTACTACACAATACAGAGACATCTATTGGTCAAATAATACATACTGTCTCTTTAAGCAAATGTGCAAAAGGAAATGAGCAAAATGGACCTATTTTGATATGTGTGCATGCTACTGGGGTACTCACGTCAAGTCTGAAGGCACTGATGACGGTCTCCTTCAACTGTTCCAAACAGTTGTTGATCCTTTCACGTCGTTTCCTCTCAATCAGAGGTTTCCGCATCTGTTTGTTGAGTTAAAATGTAAGCACACTAAAGCAGCAAGTTGGAAAGTCGTGTGAAATGGTCAGATACCTTCCGCTCCTCTTTGGCGTTGGCATGTTTGTGGAGCGTGGGTGAAGCAGTCATGATGCTGCAAGCGTCCCCTCTAAACGCTAGTGTCTCTAGGGCACTCGGTGCGCCACCTCCTTCCTATTTATAACGATGCGATTAGCATGTGAATGCGCTAACTCTTTGGCTGGGAAATTTTCCCACACACACTCAAGACTCCCAGGTCACTGGCTCCATTCAGCAGATTCACCCATAGGAGTGACCGGCCTGAGGGGGAAAAGGGAGAAGGGTTGGTGGAGCATGAGCAACAGATGTCCAGCCTGAAAGCATACCCTCCCTTCCAGGCCTCCGCCCATGAAAAGTTTGTCGTTTCCTGCTCTCCCAGGGTGAAACAAGGGTGTGTGGTTACCATGTTTTTGCCACGGAATGCCCTTTAGCAATTCTGTGCCATGACCGGCGTTAAGTTACACCTGCAAAGGGAGCCTGACCTCCACTCTGAAAGGCCACAGAAAGAGACTAAAACGAAACATTAACAAAACGTTGGGGAATAACAATTTCAATTGTCTTTGTCTTTTTTTTGGTCTTTGTTTTCACAGATAACAGCGTAGTGAACATTGTTTACAACAAGATTGCCACTCCAGGATAAACGTGTAGTTGAAAGAGAAAAATATGATAAACTGGTTATCAGAATAAATTGGCAAAATATTTACACAGACTGTCCTAAGTTGTGTTTCAGAAAAATAGTATTATGAAAAAGCAGTGCAATGACATTTAGCATCAAAATACTTCTAAAAAAAGTTGATAAATAATATTTTTTCCATTCAAAGGCCAAATATGAATTTTTCACTGTCGTGTACGCTTGCTCAGTCTGGTGATGGCTTTGGGTAAGAAAATGTCTCTGAACCTGGTAGTTTTTATTTTAAGGGATCTGCAGCACCTTCCAGAGGGCAGCAGGTCAAAGAGGTGGAGACTGGGGAGAGAAAAGTCTTTTTACAATGTTGTTGGTTCTGCTGCAGTATCGCATGCCAGCATTGTCCACCAGACTAAGCGGAGAGGAGTCAATTATTTTCTGGGTTGTGTTGATGACCCTCTGTAGGTTTTTTCTCTCGTCTGCCATGCTTCCAGAAACCACACAGTGACATGGTATGCCAGAATGCTCTCCACCGTGCCTCTGTAGAAGGACACCAGCGGATTCGATTCCAGGTTGCTGTTTCTGAGCGCTCCTGGGAAGTGGAGTCACTGCTGAGCCTTCACTACGACACCTCTGATCATGGCAGACCAGGAGATTTGCACGCCCAGGATATTCATGGAGTGAACTCTGTCTATCAGTCTCCATTGATGATGTGTGAAACTGGGGCCAGACTATGTGGAGAGCAGCCAATTATTTTCTGAGTTGTGTTGATGAGCCTCTGTAGGTTTTCTCTTCTGCCATGCTTCCAGAAACCACAAAGTGACGTCGTATACCAGAATGCTCTCCACCGTGCCTCTGTGGAAGGACACCAGCAGCTTCGATTTCAGGTTGTTCTTTCTGAGCACTCTCAGGAAGTGGAGCCACTGCTGAGCCATCACTATCACAGCTCTGATATTGGCAGACCAGGAGATTTGCATGCCCAGGACATTCAAGGAGTGGACTCTGTCTACACAGTCTCCATTGATGATGTGTAAAACTGGGTTCATGCTTGTCCGCCTTAAGTTGAGTATGACTTCATTGGAATTCGTGATGTTCAGTATGAGTTTATTTTTTTAACACTATATTGTCAGCATCTTCACCTCCTTTCTGTATACATTTTTTATCAAATAGAATGTGATTGAGTGGGGATGAGTCCCACAGGGAAGTTGGATTCGTTGTTCGCGAAAACTTCTCTTAAAGCGAAGTGCCTACTCACATTCTGTGCAGGATTTGTGGTAGGTTCAAATATTAGACACTCAATCAGAACTTTCAAGTATTCCAGGAAAAAGTTTTGATATTAAAATGGTTATTTTTTCCAGATGTTTGACATCTAATTATATCTTTACAATTACGTTTTTAGAACAACTTCACTTGATAAATGCTAATCGTAGCGCTATATTTGAAACATAACTCAAAAAACAGTCTCACGCAAAAGGGCCCCCACTGTTGTACATTTTAAACTGACCTAAAGCTTTTTTAAAGCCGAATCAGAACTCCCTCAAAAGGATTATTTCTTTTCTTTAATTGGAACCATAGTCATGACTGAAATCAAGCCTTCATAGTGTGACACAAAGCACATTGTTTTTCTATGGGAAAATGTTAATTTACTTAGTACATAGCACTTTACTGCTTGGAGCAACGATATATTGATTTAGGATTAAATCCACAACCCTAGAATTGTGAAACATTCTCTTGTTTGCTTAGCCTAACAGTCCATCTTGAAAAAATAAATCCCCAATATTTTGAATTTTGATCTTTTTAATAAGCCCGTAAATTCAGACGTCATCATTTATTTGCCATCATCACAGTGTCTTGTAGTGAAACGGTGATGAAGTAACACGAGGGTTTGATTCCCCGAAACATCTGAGCATGTTGTTTCTGAAGGAGTTGAATGTTGTACATCTGCTGTTTAGTCTTTTTTGCCGAGCAGATGTCAGCTTGCCCACGTGCGTGCCCAACGGTGGTTGGACCCATGGTCCTTTCCGTGGGGGCCCATCCAAGCGCTGGAGCCACGCGACTACTGTGCAAACGGTGGGTCGTGGGAACAGAAGACTGACAAAGGCCTGTATTCATGCAAACCTAATCAGCATAAAGAGAGTACTGACCCCACTAGGGTGGAAACGGGTCTGTGGCTGAGACTCCGTCAGGGTGACCAGTGCTTGATTATGAATTGTCTCTTCAAATCTCAACTAAGTTAACTCTTTCTTTCGGTGTACATTGTCTTTTAAAATATGTTAATTCAATTTAGCAGTTGTAAGCCCTAATTGAATCAAGATAGGGATATTTTGTACCAGATTATTTCAGACCGATACCGGAAGTGACACCCAAGTCATTGATACTGATTGCACATATCGATACCATTCCCTCTGTAAAAAATCACTGATAATTCTAATATATTTTTTTGAATCCAAAAATAATATTATTCCTTAATAAAGTAATCCCTCGTTTTTCACAGTGGGTTGCTTTTCAAAAAGGACCCGTGATTGGAAAAATGTGCAAAGTAGAAACCTCTATATTTTTATAATTATTATACGACCCCGCACAAAGGTGGACGGTGCCAGGGTGTTGGTGTGGCAGGGGTCGGGGGCGACTCTGGAGTCTGGACACGCGCATGGCCCTCGCGCCGGATGACGCAGTGCGCTCCCGATGCATCGATTTGGCCAGCGGCTGGCTAGCAGCAAGCTTAGGACAGTGTGGACCAGGGAATCAGACTGATTAATGAAAGCAAAGCATATGAGGGCCAATGGTTGATGATTTCTGCCTATTGCTCCGAATATCAAAGTGAAGAAGTCAATGAAGTGCAAGTAAACGGCAGAAGTAACTGACAGTTGGCCAATCAGGATGAAGGAGTTATTTCATGCCTGTCGTTGCGGTTTTCTGTTAGTGTCGCTTGAAAATTTTGAAATTAAGAAAAGGACTGTTTCAAATACAGTCCAAACCTCCAAACCCCCAAATAGATGATAAAATGATTTATTTGAGAAATGCTAAAAAAGAAGAGTATATTCAAGTGCATTTAAGAAATGCATGCAATTTCACGCGGCACACAAGCAGCTTGACAGAGGCTGCAATGATCACTTAAGCCAGAAAAAGGCGCCAGTGAGCAGAAAAATAAAAAATTCCAGACAGCATCTTAAATGGACACTGTGTATTATTTGATCACCATATGTCTCGTTTTTGCGTAGTACCCAAAACGAGTGTAGAAAGCACAAGGGAGATTACAAACTACTCGGACTCAAAATGATCAAACTGCATAACGTTTCTTCTCATATTTTCCCCAGGTTTTGATTTTTTGGGGGGGTACCCTTTGCACCAAGATGACAGACAAATATTTTAGCTTCCTCTGGGAGAGCCTCTTGTAACATAAATACACTTTTCTTGTCCCATGATTATTTAAAAAACTCACGTTTATTTAATAGTTCATGTTTGCTTACAGTTCAACTTAATATATATTGTTTCTTAATCAATTGAGTTTTTAACAGGGCTGCACAGCGGCTGAGTGGTTAATGGCAGCCCCACGGTGTGGAGGACCAGGGCTCAATTGCAGCCTCCACAGCCTCGCTTGTGTGGAGTTAGCATGTTCCGTGCTTGCGTGTTTTCCACCCGGGCACTCCGGTTTCCTCCCACATTCCAAAAACATTGTCCCTAGGTGTGAATGAGTAGGTGAATGGTCTGTCTCTGTGTGGCCTGTAACTGGCTGGCAACCAGTTCAGGGTGTCCCCTCCCCACTGCCCGAAGATAGCTGGGATGGGCTCCAGCACCCCCTGCGACCCTACTGAGGATAAGCGGTGTAGAAAACGAATGGATGGATGAATGGATAGATTTTTACCACTACGTAGTGCTACACAATACACAATATCCTTTTTAAGTAAAATTTGCCGTTGCAAAATTCAATTGTGGCTTTAGCGCGCCCTCTAGCGAATGCTCAACCACAATGGATGCACTCCCTCGGACAGCCACATGGGGCGCAAGAGACCCGGGACGGGCTCCAGTGGCGGTTCTGCAAGTGCTAGCCGGACGCAGTCAGCGGCGGCGGGGCAAGCAAGCGTGCAACAACTCGCTGGCTTGGCTAAACAACTCTCCACAGTTCCGAACAAGGAGGGAAGACGACCACCCAGAAAAACAAAGCACCTCTTGTACGGAGGAGGGCCCACGTTGCCTTTTACGGACGTGACGAATCGGGGCGAACGAGTGAAAACGCCGTTCACGAGGTAATCGGCTGCATTGGCAACCTTCCCATTTGTGGACATGATGTTGATGTGCGAATGCATTCGTAAAAACCTGCAAGTCCTGAAATGTATCTCATTAAAACGTTTTGCATTGATTGACATTCGCCTCGATGACGTCGGAGGTGTTAAGATGGCATGTTTTTCAAGCTGTTGTTGATGCCAGGCATGGGGGAGATTGTGCAAGACGTTGCCAGGCCTGGACAAGCTAAAGCTAAATCGCCACCATTTAAATCTTGACCGCCGTATTACTTTGATTTTCATTGTCAACGAGTGTTCTCAGACTCTCGAAGGGAGTTAAGTGCTTTGTGTATTGTGCAAGGCGACCGCAATTAACAAGAACGCGTTGAGCTGTGATGGAAACGAAAGAGGCCGCTTTGCTTCGCAAATATATTTGTGTTTCTTTGCAAAATCAGTGCAAATGACACGCTCGTCCTCTGCTCCGCTTCGAATAAGTGTGCATTGTGCCAACTGGGTAAAAAGTTGGCAGACTTAACGCCCATCACAAAGTGGGCATGGTAGATCTCTGAGGGGAGTTGCCCATTGTCAAGTCATGTTTATTTATAGAGCACTTTACAGATCAAAGACTATTGCAAATTACAGACTATTATTACGCCATCCCCTCATTTAAAACCTACATGAGGGCAAGGGAAAACTCAAAAACCTCAACATGAGGAAAATGACGAAACCCTGAGAAGGGACCGCTATGAGGTAATCCCTTGTCCAGGATGACCAGGCTGCTACAAATGTCTCAATAACATCCAGCCATCATCTTTCGCTTATCCGTAGTTGGGTCACGGGGGCAGCAGATTCAGCAGGGAAGCCCAGACCTCTCTATCCCGAGCCACTTCATCCTGCTCATCAGACGGGATCCTGAAGCGTTCCCAGGCCAGCCTAGAGACAGTTTCTCCAGCGAGTCCTGTGTCGTCCCAGGGGCCTCCTGCCGGTGGGACATGCCCGGAGCTTAGAGGTCATTCATAAGCTATAGAATATAAGTGTGTTTTAGGCCTAGATTTAAACAGTTCCACTGAGGTTGCAGATTGAATCTCAGGGGGAAGAGCATTCCACAGCACCGGGCCCGAATGAAGAACCCTCTCGAACCTGCTAATCTCTTCTTGGCTCTTGGGATCACTCGTAGACCAGCATTTTCAGAGCGAAGGCTCCGGACCGGAACATAAGGGGAAAATAAATCTGAAAGATATGAGGGAGCAAGTCCATGCCGATTTAGATCGGCCATCTTTGTATCACAATCAATGGACATGTGATCCACACGCTTGTCCAGTGTTTTGTATCAAAAGGGTTCGACAATTTATCAGGGGAACTTGTAATCCAGAATTTTGGGTCCAAAAAATATATTTTAAATGTATGAGATCAACTCAACGTGCAGAGGATTAATGGGAACCAGAACAGCATTATTTGTTCTACAGTTATTGTTTTTTTAAAATTTTTATTTAATTGAAGTTTACGCTGCAGTTAGGTCGGTTAGTTGTCAGTGAGAGAATATGGTACCGTCAGGTTCTGGCCATGGACTTTGTCTGATGTGACGTCACTTTGCAGTCAAGAGATTGGTCATCAGGGGCTCATTTAATGTGTACAGACGCTCCCCTACTTAGGGACGAGACGATCGTTCACAAGTTGAATTGGTTCTTTTTTCTTTTCTTTTTTTTTTCTTTTTTTTTTAAATTATTATTATTATTCAGCCAGTATCAACCATCAACATGATATCTACCGGAAATCATTTTGTCACACGAAGCTATCGACGTGACTCGTTGCCTTCGATTGGCGCCGGGTTTTTTAGACCCAACTGCTGTGTTGGGAGTCATTAGGTGACCAGATCCCCCAATTCCAACCCTTAATGCCGAGCGCCAAGCAGGGAGGCAATGGGTACCAATGTTGTAAGTCTTAGGTATGACTCGGCTGAGGCTTGAACCAGCGACCTCCCAGTCTCGGAGCAGGCGCCCCACCATCTAGGCTACCGAGCTGGTTCGTAAGTTGAATTGGTTCGTAAGTTGCTCCAGTGATATATTTTGTATGGAAGTTATGTGTAAGGTTTATATAAGTATGTTTAAGGCTTGTATAAGTAACCTGTACTGTTTTGAAACTGAGAAATATGCTCTGTAACGTTACAAAGCAGGCTGAATTATAAAGCATACTACTTAAAAACAAAGCTAAATATTAGGCGTTTACATTCTGTTGTCTGTGAAGCCCTTTGATACTCCTTGTGATTAAGGGCCAGACAAATAAATAAACATGACTTGACCATAAAGATAAATAGAGTCAAGTTAAATTACTTTTGGAAGGGTTAGGCGACTTCCTCCTCCATGGTAAAAAAATGGACGAAAAAAAAAAGTGATCCAACAATTTTCCCAACCACATCATGCTTTTTTTATTCCACTTTCATTTCAAAAGAAACTGCTCGCCTCTCCTTTACACTTTACACCAGGGATGTCAGAACTTTTTAAAAAGCGGGCCAGATTTGGTAAGTTGAAAATGGGTGAGGGCCGACTCTTTAGCCTGGCATTCTTTGAACAGTCCTTAATAAATTTACCCTCCGTGAAAGGTTAGCAGTGCTTGGCGATCAGTGTCACGATCTCGTAGCTCGCTTTTGTAGCATTTTCACTTGACATGCAGGGTCTCGTGAAAAAACGTTGCTGTGCCGTTTGAACAGTTTACAGTAGCTTCACCTTTTCAAAGCGTTTGTTTCCAGTTAGCTTTTTGTAGTCAGCAAGTTTTGTCTGGCATTGCCACTTGATATTTTATTCAAATAAAATGTGTTCATTTTACCTCTGAAAAGTGATGGGTCCCGGGGACTCGCATGCTCAAAAATCTATGGGTCCCAACAGAGATCTATGGGTCCCCAAAATTTTGTGTGCTCCATGCCCTTACAAACTGTCGTATTTTCCCTTACTAAATACAAAAAAAATCTTTTTTTTTCCAAACATGTTTATTTATGTAGTTTAACATGTTATATTGTACATGTGTTTCCTTATATCATATATATTGTTAATGAACATTTTGTTGTAAGATACTGAATTGCTCGACATGAATGAGGTTTATTATAAAACAAAGTTCAAAAATGAAGTTGCTTGGACGTTGACTGTAGAAGGAAAAAATACATGCAAATATAATTAAGTAGAAGAATACATTTTCTTATTCAAATTATTAATTCATTTTCTGCATTAAATTATTGTTGGTAATATATTGATTAAAAGGGATCACCACAAACCTGTCTCTTCATTTTCTCCTCTTATACTTCCTTTTTTTCTTAACTTCTTTATACAACATAATCATTCGTAATATAATGCATCAAAGCAAGTGAGCCGTTTGAGAGCCGGCTCTTCAATGAGGTGAGCCGAAAAAGCCGGTTCTCTAAAGAGACTACACAACTCAAACTCGAGATCGGCAGGCAGACGAAAACTCGAACCGCAAGACCAAAACAACAATGACGAAGAGTTTGGAGTGCGGTAAATCTTTGTTAAAAAATGATAATGACAATTTCGTGTCAAAAAAGTTGCGTCCCGGGGACGCACGTTGATTTGACACGATGCGTCCCCAGCAAAAATAATGCTTCTAGGACGCAGGGACGCGGGCAAACGAGAACACTGATAAACATGACTTGCCTTGAAAACAACCACAGTTTCATGGAAAATTAGGCAGATGCAGTTGTTCCGGTTTTTGGGTAAAAATTACCTTAGTTTCCACTTGTCCTGGAAGCGGCGGCCCTCACAGTCAATATTCCTTTTTTCTTGGTTTACAGTTGCCAAGTCAGAAATGGGGTGGGCTGAAAATTTCACAGAAACCAAGGGCAAGGCGGCCAATAGGCTACTGTCATCATCTAGTCAAATGTTTATTTATTATTTATCGGATGGCTAGGATATGTAATCCATGATCCAGTATATAAATTATAGAAACTTGTGTAATTTCCATCTGTAAATTATGTACCAAAACAACAATAATTATGCAAATTTGTACATAATGATATAATTTACTGTACCTTTTGAGCAGCGCTTCCATGACAGATATTCATACACCATTCTCGTATTTAACATTGATTTCCTTCTCGAACTCCACCATTGTTCACACTTTTTGCCTCCTTTCTTTCCTCTTATCACTAGCAATCTTGGGACCCATAAATATCAGCAATCAGAGACAATAAAAGGCACTAAATCACAATAATTTCTCATCACGTGTTGTCGGACTGACAATTTCTCCTGAAATAATGCTACTTAACCCGAGCTCGCCTAACCAAGATGGCGACTAATTTCACTTCGCCACACCTTTGGCTGTGTTAGGGTTTGTTAAGATTTTTCGATTGAATAATTCAGAAACAATTGCTCTAATTTAAGGATTGAACTTCTTTGTGCACCGAATTAGCACAGTAAACAAGAAAATTAGTACTTGAACAAGGAAGTATTCCTATAAAAGAACAGGTTATTTGTTCATTTCAGTATACCCATAAAATTTTAACTATTGCACTTGCTTCTTAGTGGTTCTAGTATCTGTTGTAAAAAGGAATCATTATAATAATAATAATAATAATAATAATTTCCTTGTATTGTCATTCTGTGTAACAATGTACACAGAACGAAATGTCGATTGCATCTGACCCGATGCAGCCGCAGCCATAAGGAATAGCATTCTTGATTTAAATTTATATGTACAGTACTAATGGTTTCCCTAAATACTTAACGCATCTCATATTTGCATATTTTGAATATTTTAATTATTGTCATAATAATACTTTCTTTTGAAGTTTATTTCACATACCCTCACGTACCCCATGGTTTATGCGTACCGCCATTTGAATGCTAATGATGTAACGCAAAAAATGTCAAATCAATAAATCCCAAGCGTTTGTTACGATTAAAACTTAGTTGATTGAATTACGTTGTTACTTTAATAGATGTTGTCTAATGCATTTTTATTCGTTTGTCACTATCAGAACTGTTTTACTCACACGAATGGTTTGGGTGACAATGTTTGATGCCAAGTAAGCAGCAATCGCAGCAGCTGATAGAAGCTGCCATATTTGGTGCCTTCCTTCCTATTTGCGTCACTGATACTGAAACAGGTCAGGAGCGAAAAGGCAGCTTGCTAGATATGTTAACAAGCATTAGGCGTGGTTGAAGATTTGGCCACCTGGAAAAACTGATGTTTGTTCAGATGATTAACAATGTAACATTCAGCGATCGAAATGTAAACATGAATCATCACAGGTGGCGGTTTTCAATCCATGTTTTAGAAAGATTTTATTGCAAACCGAAGACATATCATCACTGTTAAAAGTAGTGATTAGCAAAATAAGTTTCATGTTCTCAATATTGTTAAAAAAAATTCTTATGCTACGTCCAGGCTCTGAGGAATAGGGTTAACAGTTGTCTCTTTTGTGTGTCTTTGTTCGAAGTTTCGGAAGCTATCAACAAATTTAACCGTCCGTAAAATGTTTGTTTTTCTGATTGCTTTTGTTGTCATTGTGTGAGTAAAATATAGTTTGATAACTATGACTATTTTAAACAGTTTTACTGTTTCAGACTGATTACTCTCACAACTGTGAACTGGACTATATTGTTGTCATCTGCAATGGTAAAGTTGTAAGGACCCTTGGGGTTACCGAGTCATGCTTTGACGCAAATCAAATTTTTACCAGTTTTTATCTCACTTCTCTCTGAATTTTTCTTTTTGCTAAGCCAGCAGACTTTTGTTTAAAGGACATCCCTGATGTGAGTTTCCCTGTGCAAAAAATGTTTGTCTGCTGTGAGTCTTGACTAACTGGGTGGGTCAGGGGCCCATGTAGATAAGATCTTGTTTTGTAATTGAAGTGAAACAGCACCGGTGAGATAAGGTTGTCAACAGCTGTCTGTTACGTGTGTCTTTGGTCACATGGCCAAATTTTTAAAAGATATCGACACAATTTACAGGCCAGACAAATGTTGTTCTGATTGCTTATTTTGTCACTGTGTGAATAAAATAGTAAGCCAACTCTGAGTATGTTTTAAATAGTTTTACGGTTTCAGCATGATTAGGCGTACTACTGTACTGTATATCTTTGGTTCATAGATCCCTTTTCAGCCTGGGTCTTCAGGGCACCACTGAGGACGCAACTCATGACTGCTCTCTCCACTGCTGATGGTTCCTGGCCTAAGTGGGTCATGGCAAAATTCCATTCTTTAATGTTGACTGCCCAGTTCCTTTTCTGTTTGCCTCTCCTTCTGCCCACCACTGCAGTTTTTGTCCGTGCATAATTGACAAAAGTTCGTCGTGAGGTCCATTGATCTCTTTTGTGTTGCACAGTTGTCATTTGTCATGTTGGCTCTGTAGCTGATGCCCAGAAGTTGGCCTGGATTTTCCTTTCCAGTTTTGTTGAGAGAGTCCTTGACAATTTTTGTCCTTTTATCCATTAAGAATAATGGTTTTTGGTGAAAATAAGATGTTAAAGCCCCAGTGTGTATAATTTGAACACTACATGGCACTGTATTGTCAAATCTCCACAAAAACCAGTCCCAAGGGCAGAGCATAGCAGCACGATGCCAGACAAACATGGCGGCGTCTTTTAGGTAGGGATGTCTCGACCTATGATTATTAACGTTGGTATAATAGTTCATCTATTTTTTTTTTCCCAATATTAAAATCAATGATTCATTTTTTTTTTAATGAAAAGTTTGTTGAACCACTAGGAGGCACTAAAACTGCTCTGAATATTTACAAATGTAATATCACCCAGAATGACTCTGTCAAAAATGTTGACGTCATATTTGACTACAAGCTGTTCTTCCAAACACACGTTAAGAATATTACTAGAACAGCTTTTTTCCATCTTCGCAAAATTGCTAAAATTCGCCCTATGCTGTCCCAGTCTGCGTCATGCGTTTGTTACCTCCTGTCTTGATCACTGTAATATACTACTCTCGGTCTCCCGAAGTCTAAAATCAAGAGCTTTTAACTGATAATAGGAAGTTTGATCACATTACCCCAATTTAAGCTAACATGCATTGGCTCCCTCTTAGCTTAATATGTGATTTTCGAACTCAAGCCTTCGCTCTGAAAATGTTGGTCTACTAGTGATCCCAAGAGCCAAGAAGAGAACCGCAGGTTCGAGAGTGTTCTCCATTCGGGCCCTGGTGCTGTGGAATACTCTGCCCACTGAAATGTGCTTCTGCAACCTCAGTGGAACTGTTTAAATCTAGGCTTAAAACACACTTCTATTCTTTAGTTTATGAATGACCTATATTTCATGTTGACAATATCTGTGTATTATTTGATATTGCAACATCCGTTGCAGCTTGGTCATCCTGGAAGAGGGGGATTACCTCATGTGCAGTCCATTCTCAAGGTTTCTTCATTTACCTCATGTTGAGGTTTTAAGTTTTTCCTTGCCCTCATGTAGGTTTTAGATCAGGGCATGGTTTGATAGTAATCTGGTTTGCAATAAGTCTGTGCATCCCTTTGAGACTCCTTATGATAAAGGGATATACAAATCAACTTGACTAAATACCCTTTTCTGAGGAGGTATTGAAAACAGTTATGATGAAAAAACCCATCAGAAAACAAAACGGCAAAACTAGTGAAATGTTTTTTTTAATGTAATCTGAAGGAAAATACTTAGCTTTTTGGTTACTGTTGTTAAAGGTAGACTGCGTTGTTTGAAGTGTCCTTGAAGTTGAAAGTTAAATATTTTCCTAAGTATGTGTTAACAATGCCCACAGTTAAAAAAAATTGCTCCTATCTTACTTTTATCGGACTTGGGCTTGAGAAAAAGGGTCTGGAGGGAGTGCTAGTGAAGGACTATATGCTTGTCCCTACGGTTACTATATGCTTGTCCCCGCAGTTATTTCTTTTGTCATTGTAACAAGAAAATGGTGAACGTAAGAAAATGCCTGCTTCTAGTAAAGTCTGAACTCCATCCCAACCCTCTCAAAAGATGATTTTTTTTTTCATTATTCAAACGGGTATAAGAAATGCTTGAACTTGCAAGCAAATCATGAACCAGCTACTTAAGGCTGCAATCATGACTTGGAGTCCATAGATGGTGGCAGAGAGTAACAAACTTGTCAAGTCCCGCACCCCACTTTTAAAATGTGTCTGGGAAAGTTGTGATTCTTGGATGCATTGTAATTTTTACATGAAAGATGCTGAATCGAATCATAAACGACCATAGTTTGATGAATAAAATATCACCCAAATGCAGGTGAAACTTATAAATATGCCGTGTTTTTTCTGCACCAGCTTTGGTTACGTTTATAACAGATTTAAAATCAATACATACATACCGAAACTTTTTTGCACATGATTTTTTTAATCATTTGAACTACATTTGATTACGTTTGTATGTGTTTATTGTTTAAAAAAACTGTAATGGATGACTCAGATTTTAATTTAAATTAAATGTGTTGAATTGAAAATTCCTTACACTGTACTGTATAGTTAAACGATTATCATTATTTTTTGGTTGAATCCCTTAACCACTAGGGTCGTAGGGGCACCAATTCCTTTGGTGTGTCTTGGGTAGGTAGAGCCTGGTGGCACACATCCCTCTCCAGGCCAACATATGTTTTCACCTGGTCTTGAACCGGGGACCTTTCGTGTTTTAGGTGTACGAGCTAACTGCAGTGGTGAGCTCGTACACCTAAAACACGAGCTAACCACTGCACTACAGAAACATTAATAAAAAAGCTAATAGACAAGTAATGGTGTCAACATTTTGAGGCCCCAAATAAACCTAGTTGCCTCCCCAAATGACCCAAATACAAATAAATGCAACTTCTACATTTTTATTCGTGTCACAGCAGTTCGGGCTTATGTTTTATTTTTATTTTTTTACTCATTTTTATTAAACTTATTTGTTATATTTTTCAAATTTCTCAAGGCAGTATTGCAATGACATACCCAAGATACACGTGGTCATGTGCATTCGCATTTTATACATTCAGTTTATCAAATACGAATGCCCATATCAGCCATGGTTGGGGCGTTTGCTAAACTGTGTGAGCAGTATACTGTATTCCTTTGTGTCTATCGTGTCAACACAAGCATTTTTTTTTCCAAAATTAGTTTGACAAGATTGAACCCGTGATGAGGTGGTTCGACCTGCAAATGTTCTTTGTTTACCTCATGACGCGCTCCCAAGGATTTTAAAATTACAACACTGGTTTTGTTTTGGCCTCTGGTACTAGATTTTCAACACTGTGAGCTACTTCAAAGTAAAACTGAGGTTTGACTCATTGTTTTATAGGTCGGATGCATTGTTTGAGATGTCCTTAAAAAAGTTAAATATTTTCTCTATTAAGTATCGTTTAACAATGCCCTTAGGCGCTGTAGAAAATAAAGCATATCTGCTTTAATCTTACTTTTAGCATTAGTGTTCAGATGTAACACACAAGGTAGGAGGATTTGGGTTCGGGGGGATTGCTTGAAAGTAACATCGGGACTGCGGGGCGGCAGTAGCTCAGGAGGTAGAGCGATCGTTTTAGGATTAAGGGATCCCAGTTCGAATCCCGGCTTGTCCGTGTTACATGTCGAAGTGTCCTTGGGTAAGACATTGAACCCCCAATTACCCCCAATAGGCAGGTTAGCGCCTTACATGGCTGCACAGATCACGGCCGCTATTGGGAAATGTGAAGCACACTGTAAAGCGCTTTGGGAAGTCATTGACTTGAAAAGCGCTATAGAAATGCAGATCATTTCATTTCATTCATTTCATTTCATTTCATTTCATAACATGCTCTTCCCCGTGGGTTTTTGTTTTGTTTCTATATGTAAGTGTAGCATAAAAATGTTGAAATTAATAAGAGGCCTTCTTCAAGGACAGTCCAAACACCAACCCAAACCCCAAGATGAAAAAAGAAGTTTCTTGGAAAGCATCTAAGAAATGCACATACTTGCACTTGCGACATAAACGAAATGACAGAGGCCGCAATGATGATCCAAGCCATGAGATGGCGGCAGAGAGCAACAAAGTTCCAAATTCCATACCGCTCCTTTATATACTCTGTAGAATTGTAAAGATGGTATAATTGCTGGCCACAATTTTAGGCACATTAATATTTCGTAATGAGATAATGTTCTATCTATCTACCTACCTTGGTCATATCCCTCAAGAGGGGTGACCGACAGCAAGACAAACACATACAATAACAAAGAAAATAAAAGGGAGGAAAAAAAAAAAAAAAACACACGCAAAATTTTTGGGACCATGGCCAACCCAATTGCCCAAACACCCAAACAAAACCCAAGTTGGTCATGCTTTCGTCCCTCCAGATAAAATGGGACACCAGAAAGCAGCCATGTCACTTGGGTCAGGGTGACACAACACACTCTTTTGTTCAACAGCAGGGCCCGACAGCTTTCACTGGTTTACCCCTGCCGCATCATACGGGTGCCCAGCCCATCCTTAAGAACGCGTCCACAATCCAACTATCCTTTCACAACACCTCTCCACTCCTTCCTATCACCAACAATCCATTATATTCAGACCTCTTTCCTGCAGTGCACTCATAACACCATCCATCTACGTCAATCGCGGCCTTCCTCTTGGTTTCCTTCATTTCGTAATGAGATAATGTGATATGATATTTTCTGTTTACATACATTTGGTGTGCTTTCTCTACAGTTGTTATATTTGACAGAACGGCAATCCCTTGCTGTATCATGGTTAACTTACTGCAGTTTCACTACTTAAGGGATTTTTTTCGTGCACTGTCTTCTATATTTAGATTGGCCAAATAAAGAGATGCATTCAATCGTGAACAAATTTTGACTTCTTTACCTGCTAAACTTGCTCTTTAGCCACATGCAGGTCTTTGGCGCTCGCTAGTGGCTTCCTGCCACGTTTTCAAAAACGTTTGACAACGAAAGAAGATATGGGTTCTGTAGGACAACCATATGTAATTGCATTTTTCCATTACGTCCACATTATGGTGGTGAAGTGTCATGTAAAGCAAATAAATAGTTCAGTAAATAGGTTTCTACTTTGCGAGTTTTGACTTACACGGCACATTTTTAGAATGCATACCCGCGAAAACAAGGGATTGCTGAATCTGGATTTCGAGAAAGTCACCTCACGGCATCATCCTTTCATATTCCAACTATTTGGAACTTGATCAAACACGTGGCCTTTGGCGGAATGTCCTTTTGACTTTATCAAAATTGGCTTGATTACATAATATGCTTCACCTGTCATCACAGGGGAACTGCACACTGTCCAGTTTTAAGTGGTTAACCCCACCGCCATGCCGTTCCCCTTTGGCAAGTCCCACAAGTCACCGACGGACATCGTCAAAAACCTCAAGGACAGCATGACAGTGCTGGAAAAGCACGACATCTCTGACAAAAAGGCTGAGAAGGTGGGGAGGATATCTCCAAAAAAGATCCCTGCTGGTTATACGTAGATTCATGCATTATGCAATAAATAATTCTGTATTTTTAATGCTTCCAGGCCACGGAAGAGGTGTCAAAGAGCCTGGTGGCAATGAAGGAAATCCTTTATGGGACCAACGAGAAAGAACCCCAGACTGAAGCGGTGGCCCAACTCGCTCAGGAGCTTTACAACAGCGGCTTGCTCGGCACGCTCATTGCTGACCTGCAGCTCATTGACTTTGAGGTAAAAGCACAGCAATCAGCTGGCATGGGGGAAAATGACCCACCAGCAGACTTATAAGGCCTGCATGTATAGTTAAAAAAACAACTTAAAATCCTTGCACAGAATGGACATTAGCAGTATGTCTAATAGGGGTGTATAACAGTATACTCTTAGACTGTTTGGTCTAGTGGAAAGTTAATTTGGTACATTTTACTCCTATAGATATTTTTCCTTCCTACTCACCTCATTCAAACAGCCTTCCCTTCTCATAGCCGCCTGGCATTACAGAGATAAGGGAAAGATTTTAATTCTTTATTCTATTCGTAATGAATGAAAATAAAATGTTGGACTTGTGTGATTCTAATTAAATTTGCTCCTTACAAAGCGGCTTTCAGAACGAACTGGATTTGTATGAAGATGTAACTCTACAGTTAAGTCTAGGAATTGAAAAAACGTGTGCTGGAGTGTTCAAAAACTCATAAGTGACTGCCATAATCACAATCACATTTCAGGTTTAGGGACAGTCTTTTCACAGAAAGAACTGGTATTTCAAGACTGTTTTTCCAATTAAAATAACAGGAACCTAGGTCTTGATTATACATTAAAAATATTTTATGTAGGGCTATGCATTCCGGCTAAATGTAATTGCTATTTTAAATATTACTTTTCAGAGTTACAGAATTGGTATTAGAAAAAAATAAAGAAATTATTGCTGTGTCTGGCTTACTACCGTTCTCAGGCCAACTCATTAAATGCACAATTCTGTGACTTTAAAAGAAACCTTTGCAAGGACTAAATGGAGATGTATACTATAAACACTTGAGTTTTGAAGTTTTTACCAGCAGGTTCAGAAACGTTTACCCGAAACTTATGTTATGAAAAATGTATTAAATCCGCGTATATGTTGCATCCCCTAATTTCTATCCTTGTTTTTGGCCTGATATAATACCAGGTTTATATTGTTTGACATTGAACATTTGCTTGTGTTTGCATAGAAACGAAACATCCATAACTGTAGCTGTTAATGCTTTCCCAGTTTGTGTTCTAGTTCTTGGTGTTGGTAAAACGTTAAGAGTGTCACTTACTTTGGGTCCGTGCAGAACAAAGTCCTGCTTTCCTGCCACGCGTCAGACCAGAGCGGCTCACTGCCACTTGTCTGAGTCATGCACTCGTGTCCTAAGTGGCAGCGTTGTGTGATCTGTCACTTCTTCTTTCCCCCTTCAATATAATTCCACCAGATTGAACTAGGTTTAGGAATGGATATTGCAATAATAAAGTTAAGCCCCAAAAAATTTAGACTGACACACAATTTTCACATAATGGGCACTACATATGAATTTAATATCCTAACCAGAATTAAAGTGAATACTGTAATTTTTCGTTTAATTGGATGAAGAACAACATCTGACTAAAAATTAAGGAATTGTATGCATTTCTTTCCAAACACACCACATTTAAGAGCTCAAAAGTAATTGGACAATTAAAACTTGTTGTCAATGTTTCAAATCCTTTTTAGGGATTCACTGCCTGAATTCTGGAACTGAATTATTAAAGTCAGTATTTTAGAAATTGTTTCATCTTTTTAACTGTAATATTGAAAAAAATCTTTGAAATATTCAAACTGTTTTAATATGAGCGTGTATTTGATTTACGCACAGGGCAAGAAAGACGTAGCCCAGATCTTCAACAACATTTTGAGACGTCAGATCGGCACGCGGACACCGACGGTGGAGTACCTTTGTACCCAACAAAATATCCTCTTCATGTTACTAAAAGGGTGGGCAACATTTTGGTGTGCTCAAATCAAAGATATATTAAAAAAAAAACTTGTGACGAGATAGACGTCATATTGCTCTAATGGAAAGTTATTTTCAAATCTTATATATACGTTTGTGCTGTGCAGGTACGAATGTCCGGACATCGCCCTGAACTGTGGAATCATGTTGAGGGAGTGCATCCGACATGAACCCCTAGCGAAAATCACCCTGTGGTCGGAGCAGTTTTATGACTTTTTCCGATATGTGGAGATGTCCACCTTCGACATTGCCTCAGATGCATTCGCCACTTTTAAAGTATGGATGCCAGTTGTGATAAGTGCTGCTAAGAATTCCTCATTTTCTTTCCAAATGAATGATTTTGATTTCTGTTACTATGTCCCAGTCTTGCATATTTGTGAAGTGATATCACCGTTTCGAAAGGGCGACTATTTCTGGTTGTGTTTTCATTTTAAAAGGTTTTCAAAATCATTTCAAAATGTGTCTACCCCTTTCCTATTATGTCAACTAATACAGCAAATTATTCCATGGCGAAAATTGTACTGTACAGTCAGGCTGCACGATTTTTGGAAAAAAACTAATAGTTCTTTTCATAACCAGTGTTGCAATTTTGATTCGATTTTGATAGAAAAGTGCATTTAGGCTAAATTATTCGTTCCAGGTGTACGACTAAGCAAGACTTACTGTTGTCCGGTCAAGTCATGTTTATTTGTATAGCCCTTAATCACAAAGAGTCTCAAAGGGCTGCACAGACCACAGATTCTTGCAAACAACAGACAATTATCACACCATCCCCTGATTTAAAAACTACATGAGGGCAAAAACTCAAAAACCTCAACATGAGGAAAATGAAGAAATTTTGAGAAGGGACTGCACATGAGGTAATACTCCTTGCAGGATGACCAGGCTGCAATGAATGTTGCAATAACAAATAATACGCAGATATTGTCAACATATATTATAGGTTATTCTTATGCTATAGAATAGAAGTGTGTTTTAAGCTTAGATTTAAACATTTCCACTGAGGTTGCAGATCGAATCTCGGGGAAGAGCATTCTACAGCACCGGGGCCCGAATGGAGAACGCTCCAGAACCTGCGGATCTCTTCTTGGCTCTTGGGATCACTAGTAGACCAGCATTTTCAGAGCGAAGGCTCCGCACCAGAACATAGGGGGAAATTAAATCTGAAAGTCGTATGTGGTCCACAAGCCATAATTTGCCCGTACCTACCGTAAGCCTTTTTCGGGCTAAATCAATAATTCCCATTCAAGAAATTAAAGAAAAAAAGAAACCATAGCTGAGTTCCATATTCAGTTTACCTTGATATTTGTTCATTGGAGAGAAAAAAAGTGTGTGTATGCTCAACAATGCTTGAGAAACACTGCTTTACAGTACAAAATCCAATCATTTGGGATATTTAGTTTCATTTCATTTTTACATGTCTTGAGTTACTTTTATTGGAACCAAATTTAAATTTGTTGGTGATTTCATTGCAGGACCTCCTCACAAGACACAAGCTACTAAGTGCAGAGTTTCTGGAACAACATTATGAACGAGTAAGTGTCTGGTTGTGATCCGTTATTTCGATGCGATTCTCATTACTGCTCAAGTTAAGGAAATTATTTTGGGAAGACTCTAAAGATTTGCTTAATGTATTGTTTTCTGCATGCATGTCTTTTCCTTTATAGTTCTTCAGTGAATACGAGAAGTTACTCCATTCTGAAAATTATGTGACGAAAAGGCAGTCTCTCAAGGTAAATGCATGAACACACACCCACGTTTGTAAACTTGAAGCCACGCCCTCACCATATAGTATTTTTATATTTTTTGTCTCAGGACTTGGTCAAGTACAGTTTAAATTTGTGATCTATTTAAAATACAAAAGAGGCAAACTGTTAAAAATTACCTTTTTTAAATTTCACTTCCTTTTCATTGTATTATATGACTCAATCGTATTGTTGCTGTCGTGTAAAGAACGGAAACCTTCATTTCGGTCATTTTTTCAGTTTTTGCCTTGACAGAACGTTAGGGACCCAATTTGAAGGCTTTTTAATAGGATAAGGGAGCCTCATCTTATGTAAAATAAATGTACAATGCTCAAGAGTATTTAATACGAGTTTATATGATGGTTAATGTGTTTTATTATCAGGGTTGGGTAGGTTTACTTTAACTGGATTACTTTCAATTACTTTTGGAATACTCCAATACCAAATATGCCAATAAAAGACAAAAGAAACTAAATATGAATAAAATGACTACATTTTGTGCAGGCTTGGGGAGTAACGGAATACATGGAACGGCAAAAATGATGTTGGCAAGCTGTTTGGATTTATTTTCATTTTGCATTATGGTCATAAAAATAAGGTTTTATCTAACATTATGCTTGGAATGGCTTGAAAAAGGACCAAAAGAAAAAATACAATAAGAAAAGTAAAAAGAGAGATAAACGGAAAAAAAGACTAATCTTAACATAGTTTTATGAACACATTAACACTGAAAAATACAGGAAATATCATTTAAGTATTTATGAATGTAAAAAAATATAACATGGAAAACAATTTGAGCCTTTTTGGCTCAACAAATTTAAAGTCAACAACATAGAAGCCCCCTTAAAAATGCATATTGACCAATCAAATGAAAAAAGGTGACTCTGAGGGAAAGAACTGAGGATTTGTGGGGATCTGGCACCCTTCGTTTACTTCCAAGACCCAGCCCCTAGAGACGTTTCGTTTCCGAACGACACGAGGCGGGCTGATGTTAAATATAGAGCTCACATTTTTCGCTATTATGCCCTCATTCGTCTTTTCTTTCCACGCATTAGTAAATACTATATTTGTAATCGCTATCCAACTATATGGTAGTCGCTATTTTAAATGGTGACATGATCCCAAAAGACGTGACGTAAACAACTTTGAGGAGAGCGAAAAACCGCGCCCCTATAAAGCAGCGTCAGGTGTGCGGGGACACGCCGCCTGCAGCCAAAGTAACACACAGTTTTTGACCGTCAGTAACGGTAACAGCGGGAAACCTATTTAGTTAGATTTCCCCGTTACTTAAAAAATAACAATGTCATTTTATGGTGGTAACATTTATTTTTTTCCCTCTTAAATGACAGTTACTGGGTGAGTTACTTCTTGACCGGCACAACTTTAGCATCATGACGAAATACATCAGCAAGCCAGAAAATCTGAAACTCATGATGAATTTGCTACGGGACAAGAGCCGCAACATACAGTTTGAGGCTTTCCACGTTTTTAAGGTAAACTCAGTCAGAAAGACACAAAATAAAATGCACAACTGTGACCATGCAATAAAATGCTTTTTGCTGTGGATGACCAATTATGAGGAATAAATGTATACATAAATACCTACAAGTATTTAAACTATAAACAAATGAACACATAAAAAAAATCACTTAATACCTACGTACAGTATACAGACGCTGCCCTACTTACGAACGAGATGGGTTCCGGACGATCGTTCGTAAGTTGAATTTGTTCGTAAGTTGTTTCAGTGCTATATTTTGTATGGGTAAGGTTTATATAAGTTTGTTTAAGGCTTGTATAAGTAACCTGTATTGTTTTGTACTAAAAAAAAAAATAAACATTTCATAAAATAATATGCCCTCTAAAGATAAATAAAGTTAAGTTAAACTTACTTGTGGAAGATGGGCTTCAAGAGTTAGGCTACTTCCTCCTCCGTGTTCAAAAGTGGGAGGAAAAAAAGCGATCCAGCCATTTTCTCAACCGCATCAATCTTTCTTATTCCTTTTTTCACATTTTCTTTACACTTTTCAGCAACCATATTGAATGGATGCACAATATATTAAACAATAAAAACGTAAAAGTTCTTAGCGCGCTAGAGATATTTTGGACATAGACAGTATAGAATGTTTACACACAAACTAGAAAAAGGAAGCGGATTTCTTGTTCAGGGTGAATGATGGGCGACCTCTAACAGCGCCACCACACATTAATAGCGGCGGAAAAAACACTACAGTAAAAATGTCAAAGTTCTTAGCGTGTCCCGATAAACTCTCACCCCGCCTTCTCAAAGAGTGTGCTTCTCAACTTGCCCCTGTCTTTACTGGTATTTTCAATTGGTCTTTGAGTTCTGCTACTGTACCCTTGTGTAGGAAGCGCGCTACAATTGTACTGGTCCCGAAGAAGAACAATGTCTCATGTTTGAACGATTATAGACCCATAGCACTCACGTCCATGATCATGAAAACTTTCGAGAAGATCGTATTGAAATTCATGAAGTCCTTTCTACCATCAAATCTAGATCCGTACCAATTCGCGTATCATGCTAATAGAAGTGTAGATGATGCCATTTTGTATTCATCTTGAGCATAGGAATTCATACGTTAGCGTTTTATTCATAGATTTTAGTTGGGCTTTCAACACTATCATTTCTTCTAAACTGCATTTTAAACTTCTTCATGACCTCAATTTTCCTGTTTTACTATCAAATTGGATTTTAGATTTCCTTCTCAATAGAGAACAATCCGCTCACAATGGTGAGAAAGATTCATGTTCTATTGTCGTCAACACTGGTACGCCTCAGGGCTGTCCATTGTCTCCAACTTTGTTTTCTCTATTCACACATGATTGTCACCCCAATTCTGACCATTCACTAATCGCTAAATATGCAGACGACACCACGGTTACCGGCTTTATTTCAAATGGAGACGAAACTGAATACCGAGCAGAAATTGATTCACTTTCCACCTGGTGTCATGAGAGTAATCTGTTATTGAATGTAGTTAAAACTAAAGAGATGATAATAATTTTCCATACAAGGCCTCCCCCGCATGTGCCACTGTCAATTAATGGTAGTGAGGTGGAACTGGTCCATCCATTCAAGTTTCTGGGTACTTACTTGTCAGCTGACCTCACATAGACTGTCAATGCTACTGATATTCTAAAATCGGCCAGACAAAGGCTCTACTTCCTTCGTCTACTCAAATCATTCGGAGTTCGTAAATCCATTCTAGTCAATTTTTATCGTGCTATCATTGAATCCGTTTTAACTTGGTCGATCACAGTTTGGTTTGGTCGCGTCAATCAGAAAGAATTGTCAAAGATGGAATAAGTAGTGAGGACGGCAGAGGAAACAATAGGTACTAGCCTCCCGTCCCTGCAAAGTATCTACATCGATCGAACTAGAAAACGAATACTAAAAATTATAGACGATCCCAGTCACCCCGCTTGCGGGTACTTTGATGACCTGCCATCTTCGCTCCAATGCGAGCAAGACTTCACGTCTTGAAGAGAGTTTTTAACCTTCCGCTATCCGTATGTTCAACGAGAATCTATTTAGGTTATTATGTACTGTATAGTATTATTATGCCAACGGCGTTCCTCCGACCTATTCTACTCTAGTCTTGTTATTTACATATTCTTTCTTTTTAAACTATTCTATATAATTACCTTGTATTATACACTTCAATATCTTTTTTACTCTATTCTTTTTATTCTATTAAATCTATTATTTTATCATTATTGAGTGTTTGCTTGTTAAATGATTTATTGTATATATCATGTTTATGGTTTATACTGGCTGAATAAATAAATACAATACAATACAATACAATACAAAGGTGCTATAGATACAGTGCAGTGTGTTTACACACGAACAAGGAAGTAGAAGCCGGATTTCTTCTTAGGGGTGGATGCTGGGTGACCTCGCACTGCGCAATGTGGCGGAAAGAAGCACTACAGCACTGTTCTCTACTCGGAAATAGGTGCACACGATACAAAATCTAACTTACAGCAATGTCCGGATATTTTTCGACATCCCGAAAAAAATGTTAGCATCTACCGTTTTACGTAAGTCGAATGGTCGTAAGTAGGGGAGCGTCTGTATAACATAAGTGCAGTTGACTCATTTATTGATGCATTTTGTCTTATATTTTGTCATTTATTTTGAAATTTGTCTCGTATTAAATCGTGTATTTTGTTGTGTATTTTGTCATTTATTTTGATGTGTTTTTTTTGTGTATTTTGTCACAACAAAATGTTATTCAAATAAATGTGCGGGTTAGTTGCCTGAGCTTTTTTCCTATTAGTTGATCAGTGATGGACGATCGGTGCACTTTTTGATCAACCAAAAGGTGAACAGGTTAGCAGGTTTTTGAAAATACTTGTCAAAACACACGACAAAATAACGAGTCGAAGTTCTTGAAGTACATGACAAAATACATGACGAAACAGACGGCGCAAAAATTACAAAATTAACAAAGTAAATACTGAAATAAATTCAGAAATGTTTACCAAAATGAATGCCAAAATAAATAACAACAATATAAGAATAAAATGTGTTAATGTAATGTATTTGAGTATTATGTGATTTATTTATGCATTCATTAATTTAATTGCATATTATTGAAGATATTTATGTATGCATTTTTTTATAAAAATGGCAGGATTGGTCCTCCATATTTTGCAACATTTAGTGCTACTTACTACATTTTTTCACGTCATTTTTTCCTATCCATTTCCTCTTACGTCAGGTGTTTGTGGCCAACCCAAACAAGACGCAGCCCATCCTGGACATCTTACTAAAGAACCAGGCCAAGCTCATCGAGTTCCTCAGCAAGTTCCAGAATGACAGAACAGAGGATGAACAATTCAATGATGAAAAGACTTACTTGGTCAAACAGATCCGGGACCTCAAGAGGCCAGCCCCGCTGGAGGCCTGAGATAGGAATCCTAAGGACAACAAAAGGGTGGCAGTTCCACCATTTTTGACTGCTTAACATCTGCTTAACGGACCCATCCTATACTGCTTTTCTGGTTTTTAATCTATTTTCAGAAACAACCTCCATTTAATTTTGTTGGGAAGTTGCCAAACCCCAAAAGGAAGAAAAGTAGCGGCTACTTCGGTCAAATAACTCACTCGTAGTCCATCAGAAACAAAAGTCAACGAACCACTACATACACTTCTGACAAAAAAACAGTGCCATGCAAAAGTACCATTTGACATATTCCTATTTTTCAGGCTTCCCTCAAAATATTAACAATCAACAAGTGAGACAGAACCGTGAGAATTAACAAAATGTATTCAACCAAAATATTGACCCTTTTGAGTTAATATTTTGTACAACCTCCTTTTGCTGAGGTCGCAGCCACAAGTCTTTTTAAGTATGTCTCTAAATTTTGCCAATCTAGAAACAAAAATATTTGCTCACTCTTCCTTACAAAACAGCTCAAGTTCCTTAAGGTTTGACGGTGACGCAACGCTTTGTATCAGCTTCAAAAGTTCATTTTTGATCTCATCTGACCAGAGCACTTTGTTCCAAATGGTATTTGTGTCTCCTATTCGGCTTCCTGCAAACTCCAAACGGGCCTTTTAAGGAATCCTTTCAAAAGGGCTTTCCTCTTACCACTTTTCCATAAAGGGCAGACTCATGCAGAGTACGACTAATAGTTATCCTACGCAGATTGTCCAACCTCACCTGTGTATGCCTGCAGGTCATCATATGTGATCATGGACCTCTTAGTTGCTTCTCTCGTTACTTGTTCTCTTTGTTTTGGCTTAAAGTTTACAGCAGGGCCATTTCATGAGTACATTTGGCTGGGAGATAAAATAGGAGTCGAGTGATTATCAATTGAAGAGTTACACGCAGAGTTGTTTGTTACTTTGCGACACCAAGACATTTCTGAATATTCGATTGGTTTGGTCCAGTATATATGGGTCACAATTTTCACTCCAAATTAAATACTAGGTCACACCAACAGACCCCACTTTGGTTGTAAACTGCTAAATAATCCTGTATATGGAATCTCACAAAGCATTTTATCTTCATGGTTCATACACTTTCAAATAAAAAGCCGCACAAGTTTTAAATACCTAAAGCACCTAGAGCAATTTGATTGGGTGAGTGGTAGGAATAGGCGGAGCTATGCACAGGACAGGCCGTGCTCACTCCTTAACTCAGCAACATTTGCACTGAACCTAAAAACGTTGGTATCCCCATCTGCAGTATTTTGTGACATTTTGACAATATAACGCTGCTTGCATCTTGTTTTCAAACCATTATTTAAGTAACTGTGGCGGGAGACACATTTAAATGGCATATTTATATTGATATGAGACACAGACTCTGGCTTAGTTATTATTTTAGAAATTTCATCAAATCAGCAAACGTCACACAATGAAATAGAATACTCTGAATTAATTGTATGGAGAGCGGGTTTGGCGGTTTTGTTGAATTTTGTCCTCAAATATATGGTGTGGCTTCCCCGAAAAAACAAAAACTTTTATAACTCTTAGGGTCAAAAAGGTTCCCGACCCCTGGTTTGATGGGACATCCAGGTCTTAATAGGTTTGCTGTGGTTTAATGCTCTCTCTATTCTTATATTATTGATCGCACAGTGTTCCAGGAGATATGTAAATTTTTTGAAATCTTCTTTTATTCCATTTGTTCTTTGAACATTTCCACAACTTTATGCTAGACCTGTCTGGAGTGTTTTTTGGTCTTCATAATGCGGTCTGATGTAGTGTCATGGACCTCTGAGCCCATCACTGAACGGTTGCCAGTCCCTACGATTGATTGCAGATATACTTAGCCGTCTTCATCATAAGAGATACCTTGCCGGTTCGATCAACACACCGCACAGCAAGAAATCGTTACGGTGAAAACTGTTCATTCAACTGCTGTCCGCTAGGGTGCTTTTGCCGTCCATCATGGCACTCGTCCCTCTGGGGAATGCGTCACGTGCAAGGGGTCAATATTTTGGCAACACCTAATTTTCAGTTATTTGTTGTAAATATAATATAAAATGTGGAAATAATTTGCTTGTACTTCACAATTGCCTCACAATTGTTGATTCTTAGAAAATGATTTCAGTTTTTTAGCTTAACGTGATGAAGCCTGAAATGTAGCAATATGACAACATGTTTTTTGGAGGGCCAATACATTTCGCTAGGCACTGTTAAAACTCAAAATTGGAATCCTATGTTTTCTTCTACTAAAGGCTCCTCCTAATGCCAGAACTCCAGTTTCACACACCCAATTTTCTAGCCTCAAACTTTGGCGATGGAAACGGTACGAGTATCCGTGGTTCGGTGCATGCCTTGGAAGGTGCGAGTAGGGCATCAAATCCTAATGTCAACTTTGCCGTCATGTCAGGCAATCGGACTGCAACACACGAACACACCAATGCCTTCAACCAATATGATGTTGACCTCTTGCGTGCTGCGTTCAATGTCCCAGCAGTGAAAATATTTGGGTGAGGGAAAGCTTGAAAGTCTTCTCTGTATTTTCTTGGACAAAGAGAACATGTACATATACCTTTTTATTTTTTTATTTCTTTGCTTTGTAGATTTTGTTTAACCATAACGTAGGAGTATAATGTGGGTATTTACCTTTAAAATCATGTTAATGGTAATCAAATGACTTTGTTAACTTAATGCGAGTCGTGTGTCAAACGTTCTACATTTCATTTTGCTGCCTATATGTTAGCGGGGTGAAATATTTTCTTTGTAACTTAAAGGGGAGCTCCCGGTTAGCTAACGGACCGGGTATGATTAATGCACAAGAAGGGAAAGTGGAATATTCTGTAAAGGATCCGGTTAGTCAGGCCCTTGCCTGTTGGGTGTGGTTAACATGACTACCAGTTTGAAAGGTTTAGGTCAGCCATGTCAAACATACAGCCTGCAGGCCGGATCCAGACCGTTGGATGATTAAATCCGTTCTGCCATAAATTTATAAGTATGTCATAAAAAGAAGTATGTCTCATGGTCATTTTTATCAAAATATATAATATTTTTAAAAACAAATGCAAAGCCAATGCTCTCTTTAGTCACGAGAGGGCAGGGGTTGTGTTTGTATAGCATGTTGAATTAGTTCAGGTGCAAAACTGCATTCACTCAACTGTTAAACCAGTCAAAACATTCAATGTCAAAAAATGAAATCTATATTTGTAATTGTTTGTGAATCAATGTGTTGTTTAGAAAAGATCCCTTGTCATTCGCGATTATAATATGTGGCATAGGTTACTAATTTAGGTTGAATGATCAACCATAATACTGAAATACAAAACTACAAATTTGGCGTTGACATTTTTTTACTGATCTGGCCCCCCTAAGAACAGAAAGTCTGGATCTGGCCCCAGAGCTAAAGTGAGTTTGACATCCCTGGTTTAGATCAACAAAAGCCAGTTTAGGCTTTTTCCCTTCATTTTTTTCAGGAAAACGCTTGTAATTTAAATTTGATTTTTTTTTTTTTTTTGTTAGAATTGGTTTTTGTTTAATTTTCTGTTAAAGGGACATTGTGTAATTGGTGATCGCTAGATGTATCTATACTGTGTTGTGTATACAAAGCACAGAGACTTAAAGTGAACAAACCGCATTATTTTTGTCCTTTTTTTAAATTTTATTTTATTTTTTCCCAACCGGTCACGAGTTTCTAAGTTTTTGGGCTACTTTTAGCCCCAAAATGGCAGAAAATAAAGTTCACGCTAAGTAAGTCTCATCTTACATTTAAAAAATACAAATTTATTTACGTTTGAGTATCACATAACAAAACAACAAAAACTTGTTATATGTTCATGTATTTTCGCTTATTCAATATTGGCTGTTTTTTTTAGTAGGCACTAAAAATACACAATGTCCCCTTTATATTATGTTTTTAATGCAGATCATTTCAACATCCATTTATTAAAAAATATATATATATATTTTTTTTTTGCAATTTTTTTTTCCCGGTTTATTTTTCAAGTGAATTTTTGCCCTGGTTTGGGGTTTTTTTGTTTATTTTTTTTGTATCCAGGCCATTGTTTGCAATGATTTTTATTTCTAGACTAATTTATATTTTTTTCTTAGTTAATGGGTTGTGTTGTGGGCACTGCTTTTACCGTCATCCTAACAGGACTTTGATTACATCCTAAAAAGGTCATTGAATGCATTATGTCCAGCAAAATGATACATTTTCAGCATCTCTGGCTGGGAGACATGAGGTGCAATGGTTTGTCCTGATTACACATGGACAAATCTATGAACAGAATTGCAGTGAGTTGACATAGTCCACATTCTGGGAACTGCATCATGCAAATCCGTAATAAATGCCTTTAGTGCCGGCAACAGCAATGCTTCGAGCTCGGCCCCTCAATGCGCATTGAGATGCATGTTCCTACACTGGCTGTGCATGAAGCTGTACTAAAGGTGTACTGGAATAGTTTATTTGACAACATTGAAATGAATTTAACTCTGCTTGTATGCAGCTTTTGAAACCAGTTTTAGCATATAACGTTTGGGTGCTTTTCAAAGTGTTAAAGTCCTGAGCCGAATAAGAATAAAGAAAAAAGTTTCATTGCCGTTTTTTGGGCAACACAACAAATGGCTGTATTTGTTTTACTGTTGGAGAATTTGAACATTAGAGAAAAGGTGATCATATTAGAATTACTTTTATTTTTATTGACAATATAGAAAACAAAGTTTAATACTGGATTATATATGGTAATCCAGGATAAACACATTTTCAAGGGAGAAAAATAAGACAAAAAATAATGTTAAGATAAACAGGCACAAACAAGTCAAGTCATCTATATTTGTATAACCCTTTATCACAAAGATTCTCAAAGGGCTGCACAGACCACATATTGCAAACCACAGACTATTATGACACCATCATCCCCTGATCTAAAACCTACATGAGGGCAAATAATACACAGATATTGTCAACCTAAAATATAGGTTATTCATATGCTATAGAATAGGAGTGTGTTTTAAGCTTAAATTTAAACATTTCCACTGAGGTTGCAGATCAAATCTCAGGGGGAAAAGCATTCCACAGCACCAGGGCCCGAATGGTGAACGCTCTCGAACCTGCGGATCTCTTCTTGACTTCTTGAGTATATAAAAAGTAAAAAAAACATGTAATCTGCAGCCACCTACTTTACAATTAATTGGCTGATCAGTGAAAGAAAGCAACACTATGCTTTTTGCAAAGATAAAATTGCACGCTGGTTGGTATACACCCCTTTATAGGAACTGTGAGTATTACTGTATTTTACCACCGTCTACCGCTGTATGGTGTAGTTCAACTGAAAGTGTGTGCTATTTAAAATGACAACATTCCCAGATGTTGTGTGTCCAGGTGCACAAATCACAATTTTAAAAACATATTTTGGGGGCAATTCCAAGAGGAATCAGACATTTTCAAAAGCACCATAGAAGCCTGTGGCTGCAATCCATTAAAATAACTGACTGGACCAACTTAACTCTGTTTATGAAGCCCTTTAAAACAGCCAAATCTGAAGACAAAGTGCTGTCCACAAATAAAACATAGTCAACCCAAAAAACTTAGCAAGCACAGGGAGAACATGCAAACATTGCACAGGGAGGCTGGTATGATTTGAACCCATGACCTCAGAACTGTGCCGCGGGTCCCAGATTACACTGGTTACCACACAATATTTATGAAGTGGCCTATGTCTCACCCACTAGGTTCTCTTCAGTGTTGTGCTCGTTACTTTAGAAAAGTAATTATTTATATAGTAACTCACTACCGCTCCCAAAACGTAACCCAGTTAGTAACTGAGTTACTCTATAGTGAAAGTAACTAATTACTAGGGAAAGTAACTATTCATGTTACTTTAAAAATAAGTTATATTTCAAAGAATTTGACATTTTCTCAGCAGTATTTGAGTCGGT
This sequence comes from Urocampus carinirostris, assembly GCF_059441175.1. Taxonomy (NCBI): domain Eukaryota; kingdom Metazoa; phylum Chordata; class Actinopteri; order Syngnathiformes; family Syngnathidae; genus Urocampus; species Urocampus carinirostris. The sequence continues at coordinate 24,478,055 of NC_142358.1, read as the reverse complement.
TGAGTATAGAAGAACAGTTAGTTTTGTTATAGAACCTTGTGATATTTATTGCTTCTCACCAGCAACATAGAATAGAATATACCTTTATTGTCATTGTTACAAAATCTTCCGAATGAGGTCCCCCGCAAAAAAAACACGGAAAACAGTATAATAAAATAACAATCAGCAGTTAATAATATAGAGTAAGTTTAATAAATCAAATCGAACTGGAATATTCCTTTGAAGAGATGGGAATTCCAACTCTTTTTAGAGAACCGCCTTTTTCGGCTTGACTCACTAACTCCCAAATGACTCGTTTGGTTGTTTTGTTGTTTAATCCGTATATTACCATTTATTATTATTATTATTATTATTATTTAGAATGAAATAAAAGGGGAAAAAATAAAGAAATGTGAATACTTACACGTTAACACTGAAAAACACAAGAAGCATAAATTTAAATATGTACAAATATACAAAGAAAATAATAAAACACAAAATAACTTTTTTATACTCTAAAAATGCAAAGTCAACAGAAGAGAATCGCTAAAAAAATGCATTTTGACCAATCACGAGAGAAAAATAGCGTCTCAAACGAAACCGGCTCCCGATTGGTGGGTAGCCCATTTCCAAAATAAGGCTTATAGAGCCGTATCGTTTGCGAACGACATGGGTCGGTTGCCTCATTCACCCATTAGCCCTTTCTTTTGTTGCTTTAGTAAAAAATGTATTAGTAATTGCTATCTAACTGTATAATAGTAGCTATTTTGAATGGTAACATGATCCAAGAAGAAAACTCGGAGAAGAGCAAAAAATTGCGCTGCTGAAAACAGTGAGGTGAGCAGGGAAACGCCACCGTTGGCGTTCTGCAGCCAAAGTAACTCACCGCTTTTGACCATCAGTAACGATATCGGCGTTGTAACGGCAAAAAAATTAATTAGTTTAGGAAAAATAACGCTTTTAGTCCCAACACTGGTTCTGTTAAAAAAAAACATTGTGTACTGGAATGGGACAGCACTGTGGCACAGTGGTTAGCGTATGCGGCACAGTTCTGTGGTCATGAGATCGGACCTCTTGTGTGGAGTTTGCATGTTCTCCCCGTGCTTGCGTGGGTTTCCTCCCACATGTTAGGTTAATTGGCCGGTTGAAATTGTCCCTACGTGTAGACGAGCGGGTTAGTCTTCTCTCTCTGTGTACCCTGTGACTGGCTGGCAACCAGTTCAGGGTGTCCTCTCCCCACTTATTGAAAATGACTCCAGCACCCCCGCTACTCTACTGAGGATAAGCGGTACAGATAATAATGGATCGATGGATAATGGATGTGTTGGAATGGGGCGGTGTGAACCTCTCTTCTTGAACCCATTCACTGATCTGATTCTGGCGGTAATGACTCATGCCGTAAAGCAGATCAAACCAATGAACATTCTCGAACCAGGGACATTTCACGTGTGAGGCGAATATGCTAACCACTGCACAACAGAAGCATAAATAAATAAAACAATAGAAATTGTGTTCAATACTTTTCAAAACAGTTATGATGGTATCACAAAAATACAACTCTTTTCTAACTTACATCTCACATGTGAAATGTCTTGACATCGGCACACCGTTTACGTCGCTGTTATGCACCTGACTTTCTGCGCATACAATATTGTTTTGGTTTTTAAATGAGGAAGTTATTTTTACCGCTAGGGGGCGCTAAAAATACACACTGTCCCTTTAAAAATGACAAAATATGGGCGGGGCTAAAACATACTTCCGGTAGAGCAAGCGACCGACAAACGGAAAGCGGTCGAGTTATTCAGTGGTGCCTCTCCTGTCACCGGAATCGTATTGTTTGTCTCCGACTCGTCAACATCATCCGCAGTCCACGAAGACCAACATATTTAGCTACCGAGAACACTCTGCAACATGGTGAAGATAACTTTCCAGCCTGTCGCAGGCCAGAAAGACGATAAACAAAATGAAGGCAACAAGACCGAAATCTTCGTCCCCCATTCAATGGTGAGTTCAAGTTCTCATTTTTTCCGGTTACCTGCGTTTGTTTTATTTTGACACGAGACCGTGTCGCCATTCTGTTGACGACAAAACCTACCCGAACGTCGATGGCTTCCGTTAACGCTTATTTAAGCTTCCATTCAACTGAGTAATAGCGTTTCCGCTATTTACTATTTGCTCCAAAACACGCTAACCTGACATCACAGTCCAGGACATAATTCGTATTTCTAACTACCCTCTTTTAACAGGGAAAACAAAAACCGTTCCTGCTTTGCTGCCAAGATGGCAGATGCAGCGAATCCTGCAGGATCGCATTAAAGTCTAAGAGCAGCTTCTCTCTCGTTGCAAGGTGACAACGGACACAAACCGCAGCGCTTTGTGTTCATCCCCAGACTTGGAGAGGAGACAAAATAGGCCTCGGTGGTGTGTCACGCTCGCAGCTGGTGTGAAATAAAAGCGTGGGATACGAGTACACAAAGGACTGCGTGTCCCACGATTTGTTTACGCATGCACATTTGTGTCCTATTTCTCACTCATCTAGTCTGTCCAACTATCTTCTTTCAGCGACACCACACATCAAAATGAGAAATGACAAATACAGCTAAACGCTGAGGGTGGGGAATACTGTAAATTTTGGTATCGATACGATCCAACACACCGGGTAGTATCGTTCAATGCCCATACTAATAGCTTGAAAACGTTATGGTCATTGGATAATAAACCCTTAAGTTTTGCAGACTTGTTTAGGGTGATGATGACCCTGAGAAACAAATGGTCACTTTAACAACAGGACAACTCGATATCTTCCATTTCGCAATATTTAGAAATTATTGGCCCTATAACAATAAGGGATGGGCAGGGCACCCTTATGATGCGGCAGGGGTAAACCAGTGAAAGCTGTCGGGCCCTGCTGTTGAACAGAAGAGTCTGTTGGGTCACCCTGACCCGAGTGACATGTCCGCTGTCTTGTGTCCCGTTTCATCTGGGGGTACGTAAGCATGACCAACTTGGGTGCAGAGGTGCTTAACTTGTTTGGGCATTTGGGTTGGCCATGGTCCAAAAATTGTATGTGTGTTTTTGGCTCCTTTTTTATTTTCTTTGTTTTTGTATGTGTTTGTCTTGCTGTTGGTCACCCCACTCGAGGGAGGTGACCGGGGTAGGTAGATAGCAATTATTGTCAGTAAGAAGCCCTTTTATTTCTGTGGCCATGGTGACAACGGATTTACAGGGTTTTGCTCTGGAACATTAACATGTTAACATTTTTACTTGCAGCTCGTTGCGCTCTGCAGGTTGAGTTTTTGATCATGTAATTATGTGAATTTGAGGTGTTGCCACAGTAGCAGACCACTTAACCACATAAATTACACCTAGTGTTCTTTTCTGTAGTTAAAAATCCACATTGCGCTGCGTTTTCTATCTAGGGGCTAAACGTGTGTCTGTCAGTCACCTGCTCATGCACAGACTTAATGAGTTGTGATACATGCTGAGTGAGAGAGGAGCTTCCTTATCTATGCAGAGAGAAAACTAGTGGAAGAACGAATAATAGTTCTTGGGATATGAATATAGATGCGATCCAAGGACTCGCTTGGTATCGATAATATAGATATTTGTAACTATACACCCACCCCTACTAAAGGTCTCCATGCAAATACCCATCAGCAGTCATTTTTTTCTAGCGCTGCCCTCCTTTAAATTTCTGCATGCACACACCCATCAGCAGTTTATTCTTCCATTTGATTCGTCATGAGCACCTCAAAGCAGCTACTAAATAGTGACACGCTGCCAACATAAGACGTGTGCAAGTGATGCTGGCAGAAGGGCTGTGAGACTGGAGGCGGCGACGCAGGTTTTACAGCATCTTGGCCTCTTCTTTGCCAAGTACTCGCATCACTTCCTGTGGCGCTTGCGACACGGGTAATATTAGACACAATTTACAAAGAAGGAAATTGATTCCGCCGCACAAGAAGAGGGCCATGTGAAAACGTTTTTGTGACAAACTGTAACAATAACCCCTGTTAATTTGCAGGAATAAATACACAAATCCTAACTGGGGATGGGAAATGTATAGGTAAAGTATTATAATTAGGGCTTAGTATCAATGTTAATTCCATAAATTGATTTACCTCTGAATGTTTATCAGTTATTATAAATATACAAAAATATTTGTAATTTTGCCTCAGCAGACAATGTTGCTCAATATTTAAGGCCAGAAATGATGAAATCATCTGATTTTATATAGCGCTTTTCAAGTCAATGAAGACTTCCCAAAGTGCTTTACAATGTGCTTCACATTTCCCAATAGCGGCCGTGCAGCCATGTAAGGCGCTAACCTGCTTATTAGGGGCATTAGGGGTTCAGTGTCTTACTCAAGGACACTTCGACATGTAACACGGAGGAGCCGGGATTCGAACTGCGATCTCTTGATCCCAAGACAAGTGCGTGACTCAGTGGGACATATTGTGTATTATTTAGCACCTGATAAAATAACCATTAGTTTAAAAAAATAGATACATTTATTTGAATAGTAAGCAAAAATACATGAACTTTCATCCATCCATCCATTATCCGCACTGCTTATCCTCAGTAGGGTCGCGGTTGTGCTGGAGCCCATCCCAACCATCCTCGGGCAGTGGGCAAGGGAAACCCTGAACTGGTTGCCAGCCAGTCGCAGGGCACACAGGGACAGACATTTTGCTTGCTCATTCACATCTAGGGACAATTTGGACCGGCCAATTAACCTGACAAGCATGTTTTTGGAATGTGGGGGGAAACTGGAGTGCCTGGAGGAAACCCATGCAAATATGGGGAGAACATGCAAACCACACAGGAGGTTCAATTTCATGACCTCAGAACTGTGCTACACATGCCCTAACCACTGCCCTGCAATGCCGCCCAACTTTCATACAAACATGCATTATTTTTTTAAATACTCGTAAGCAAATAAATTTGTGTTTATTTTACATATCATGAAGTTTACCTAGTAGAAGCTGACATGATTGTCTACTATCATGCTACTCTTTTCAAAAATCAAAAAGCAGGGGAAAAATTGATAAAGAAAGAATGTGCAATTTGGTCACTTTGAGTCTCCGTAGTTTGTAGTTTTCCTTGTTCTATGTAGCACTCGTTTTTGGTTGCGCTACACAAAAGTTAAATCTATTAGAACAATATCCAATTATTGAAGGAAAAAAAAGTTCCAGGCGGACTAGTAAAGTTTAAACATTAATATGAAAAATTATCTTTACACTTACTTTTTCAAACTACAATTAAAGAAGAAAATGGTAACAAAAGTAAGTATTGAAATAGGCCAACATGTCTCTAATAATTTTTGTTAAAATAAGGAAAAAAATTAAAAAAAGAAAATATCTGTGCGATGAATATGTCTTAATTTTGCAAAAAATTCAGGTAAATAAGAGAATGATAATAATCAAGTAAAATAAGAAATCAAAGTAGTCAAAATAATCAGCCAATTGCTATAATAAGTACTAGTACTATTATTGTGAAATATTAAAAATATTTCAGTAGCTCAGGAGGTAAAGCTCTTGTCTTGGGATCAAGAGGTCGCAGGTTCGATTCCCAGCGCCTACGTGTTACGTGTGTGAATGTGTAAGTGAGAAGCACAATGTAAAGTGCATTTGGAGGTCTTCAGTGGCTTGTAAAGTGCTATATAAATCCAGACCATAAAAAAATCCCTAACTTTAAGTGAATGAAATAAAATAACAAAATAAGAGCACATTGGGGTTTGTTCAAGATATTCAGCACTTGTAGTTGATGCCGACTGTAAATCTCATGCACCAAACTAAGGCAAATAAATATTTCATCCTTCCTTTAGTCGTCTTACTTTATAGTAAGATAATGCTATTCCTAACCAATGCATTAATGATCAACCTTCAAACTACTAACAGAGAAACAACATGTCCAAGCAAGAAATATTGTGTTTTCCTTGAGGGTTTAACATAATTGATAATAATCATATTGATAATAATAAACATAACGAATAAGTAAATACTGTCTATGCTTGCAAAGGGAGATCAAACTGTTTTATGATTTTATTTTTTTCCCAGGAGGAGGAGGACGAGCTTGTCCTACCACTGCAGGCAAAGAAGTCTCCACTCAATGGGCTTTGCTGCCTGACCTTCGGCCTGGTGATCTTCATGGCCGGGCTGGTCCTCTCCTCCATCTACGTGTACCGCTACTACTTCATCCCTCATGTAGGTCACCTTTTTTGGGCTTACAGCAATACATGCATTTCTGTTAAAAAGTGGCCTGTTGTTAAAATTTTACGTAAGATTTAATTCACATTTCCTCGGGAAAATGCTTGCAAACAGGCCCCAGAGGAGAACCTGTTCCACTGCAAGGTGGTGTACGAGGACTCCATGTACGCGCCGCTGCGTGGGCGACAGGAACTGGCGGAAAACGTGGGCATCTACTTAGCCGACAACTACGAGAAGATCTCCGTGCCGGTGCCTCACTTTGGAGGCAGCGATCCTGCTGACATCATCCACGATTTCCACAAAGTGAGCAAGCACCTTGCGATTTGGACTCGGCTTGAGGCACTTTTCAGGCACTAAAATATGCTGAGCATTTATTTTACCAATTATTTTTCAATTATTTTGAATTCTATATTGTATTTGCCTGAGTCATGTTATCAGTCAAGTTAGTCATATCATATTTTAACACATTTCACAATTGTAAGCATTTTTGAATTGTCCAATGGGCGCACCAACCTGTGCCCGAGGTCACCACGTATCTGTTAAAAAAACATTTGGGTTCAGAAGATTGCTAACATTTGATGTGTTGTTTTATTTTTCTAGAATTTACAGAAAAGTGCTTTTTATTGGCAATAGAGTAATTCCTTGTTTTTTGCAGGGATTACGTTCCAAAAGAACCTGCGATAGGTTAAATCGGTGTTGTAAAAGCCTTTCTTTTTTTCTTTTTTTTACAAAAAAAATACAATTAAATACACTAATATTTTTTACAGTCTCAATAATGTATTATAACAAAAAATACTGTATGAACCTTTATCATTTCTCTTTACAAATATCTACTGTACCGCCAAATAATAATAAGCGGGTGACTTATTAGCCAATCAGAATAAAGACCACAATGCAGGATGCAAATCCATGAATTGAGAAGCCTTGACAAGTAAATCGCTTTATAGTGGGGGATTATTTAATCTGTTTTCTAACTAGATGGTGTTATGAGTGCACTGCAGGAAAGAGGTCTAAATATAGTATAAGCTAGAGCTTTTGTTGGTGATCGGAATTAGTGGGGAGGTGTTGTAAAAGGATAGTGGGATGTTTGGATGCGTTCTAAGAGATGGGCAGGGCACCAGTATGATGCGGCAGGGGTAAACCAGTGAAATCTGTCGGGCCCTGCTGTTGAACAGAAGAGTGTGTTGTGTCACCCTGACCCGAGTGACATGGCCACTTTCTTGTGTCCCGCTTCACCTGGAGGGACGAAAGCATGATCGACTTGGGTGCCGAGGTGCTTAACTTGTTTGGGCATTTGGGTTGGCCATGTTCCACAAAATTTGTGTGTGTTTTTTGCTACTTTTTCCCTTTGTTTTGATTTTTTTTGTTTTTGTATGCTGTTGGTCACCCCTCTCGAGGGATATGACAAGGGTAGATAGATAGATAGATAGTTTTCTAACTGGAACAAGACATCATAAACATTATCGGTATCTTTTTCATATAATAATATCCTAATATTGACCCTGGATCATATACATATAGTGGAAGTTAACTTATTGAAACCTTGTGGTAGAATCAAATTAACATAGTAACTACATCTTTATAACCTTATGCCATTTATTTCAGAATTACATCTTATGAAATTGGTAGCCCTTTACGTTAATCAGTTGCAAAGAAGTCGTTTTGAGGTTAAAACAGCTTGGTGACCCTAGGTCTAATTCAAGTCAAGTCATTTTTATTTGTATAGCCCTTAATCACAAGGCGTCTCAAAGGGCTGCACAGGTTATTGCACAGACTATTATTTCAGACTATTATTACAACATCCCCCGATCTGGAACCAACATGAGGGCAAGGAAAAACTCAAAAACCCCAACATGAGGAAAATGAAGAAACCTTGAGAAGGGACCGCACATGTGGCATCCCCCTTTCAGGATGATCAGGCTGCAATGGATGTTCCAATTACAAATAGTACAGAGATATTGTTAACAAAAAATATATGTTATTCATATGCTATGGAGTAGAAGTGTGTTTTAAGCTTAGATTTAAACATTTCCACTGAGGTTGCACATCGAATCTCAGGGGGAAGAGCATTCCACAGCATCGGTGCCCGGATGGAGAACGCTCTCGAACCTGCGGAACACTTCTTGGCTCTTGGGATCACCAGTAGACCAGTGCTTTCAGAACGAAGGCTTCGGACCGGAACATAGGGGGAATTCAAATCTGAAAGATATGAGGGAGCAAGTCCATGTATGATTTTGTATAATACCAAAAGAACCTTGAAATCACATCTTAGGCTAACAGGGAGCCAACGCAGGTTAGCCAAAATCGGCGTAATGTGATCGGACTTTCTTGTCCTGGTTAAAAGCCTCGCTGCAGCATTTTGTACCATCAGGTCTAATATATTATACGCACCACTAACATAGGCCCATAGCTCTCACTTTTCAAAGGATTTACCTAAAATTGGGTGATGATCAAAGAACAGCAATACTATTGGCCGAGTGCATAACAGTCAAGAGAACGGACTGACACCCTATGCAATCCCCTTTACAGGTGTCCAATGTCAAAAACGGGAACAAGCAGAATAAACTTGATAAGCTTACTTTCTATTAAAATGACTTTCAAACAGTACAAACCCATTTCTTTTTTTTATCTTTATCTTTAATAAACATACTTTTTTTTCCCCAGGGATTAACCGCCTACCATGACCTTGCCCTGGACAAGTGCTACGTGATTGAGCTCAACACCACCATTGTGATGCCCCCGCGCAATCTCCGGGAACTTCTCATCAATGTCAAGGTAATGCATGAATTGTTTCTTGGCAGAGACCCAACAGGTAAAATAGAGACCCCAAAATAAGCATGAAACTGTTTATAGGAGCTCAAAGAAAATGGAGTTGCCTACATTCCAGCGTCAGGCTCGTCACAGTACACTTATAATAGCCAAACATCAAATTGATTAAATGTGTTAAACCTTAATGAGTGTGATTTCTTTACAAATAGAATGTTGAAACCTGCAGCTTGAAAAGGGGATCTGAGCCGTAGAATTGCATGTTTTATATTCTATATTTGGCCGTTGAATTTTTAAATCTGGAAAATTTCACCTTCTGGTATCCCATCATAAACTCATGCCTGTTTGTCCCCTCATATTTCACATTTCAATCTGGAACACTGTGTTCTTTTTGTTAAAAAAAAAAAAAAAAGTGTTTTTAGGCAGTGAATCTGGGAATCAGTGTTTGTCTTATCTCGCATCTGTTTTATTTTTATCTTCAGAATTTCTTGGGAGTTGTTGGGCTTAACTGAGACTTTGACTGTCATACTTTGAACCATATCATGCGTGTCATTTGGGGGGAAAAAGGCATGAATACTCAATACTCAACTCTCAAATGAGCCAGGATTAAATTAGAAAGTAAAATATTTTTTAATTCTCATAACGGTGAAAATTCAAAAGATCTCGTTGGCAAACGCTGTATTTCCTTTTTTAATATTTACTAAATTTGAAATGTTTTTTCTCATTAAATCAGAAACATAACTTTCAAAATGAGTGAAACTGTCAGATGGTGGCTATTAGAAATGTATATATTTAAAATATATATATCACATAATCACATGAACAAAAACTTAATATAAAATATACCCAACAATATACAAAATTAAGAAAACTAAAGCAGACACAAAATGTTCAAGATAAATTAAAAATACAGTAAAACAAGGAAAAAAAAATAAATGATCAATTTTTTATAAAATAGCTGATGTCAGATAATGTTTCTCATTATGTATCATATAACAAAAAAATAATACTTACAATGAGCAGAATTTTCAGCTTTTTATCTACTTTATTAGATCAATTGAAAAGACAGTTGGTTGGATCCCTTAACCACCATATACTGTGGTTTGTCTTGGGGAAGGACCGCCTGGTGGCGCCCATCCCTCACCAGGCCAACATAGTAAGAAAAATATTTTTCAATGTGTAAAATTTAATTTGCCAGTAAGAATTACCCCGCACCTGTAGAAATAACAGTAGAAAAGGTTAAAGAGAATCAAACTAGAATTTTATTACATCATTGTAGGCTTGGGAATCCCTAAATATATTGCACAGTGTGGGCAAGCTACGGCCCACGGGCCACATATTAAAAATATAATGACAATATGTGGAAATGGTAAAAAATGACTGTTAATGAAAATCTTTTGAATTATTTCCAGTGTCCCCAACATTCAGACAATTTTTTTGACTTGCTATTTTTATCACTTTTATTTTATTTATCAAGATATTAATCAAACTGAATAAAAAAAAAACTTTTGAGACAGCCATATTGCATTTGGAGTTTTTCCAATGCATATGATCAAATTGAGGGCTTTAAAAAGGGACCTAATTTATTACTTTATCTAAATTCTTTGTGTAGGAGTTTAGACTATATAGGTACATATAAAAAAAAAATCCTCCCTTTTGACAATCGTTCTAACCCAATGCGGTCCGCGACTCAGTTTGCCCACTCCTGTGTAAATTTATATAATATTTATATGGTTCCTCCTTCGAGGGATTTTCCCTTAATGCATCTCTTATTTGCCAATTTTCCATTGGCTTGTCAGCAATGTTCCCTCTAAACTGCGCGCGTGCGCAATCGCGCACTGCCGGCACATTCTCAGCGCACAAGAAAATCTAGCTAGCTCACAAAAATGAGGGCTCAAAATTGCTAATTGAGAAGCAAATTAAGTCAAAGTTACAGCGCATGAAGGTAAAAATAGACTGGTTCCACTGACATTGTGTTCTAAAGGCGGTATTTTGAAGTCAAGGTCCAAGTAGAACGAAGTTGAGTAAAGTCAGTAGAGTTTTTCGAGAACCGGCTTCTACGGCTCAGCTCACTAAAAAGAACCGGCTCTTTCGGGTCCTAAACAGCTCTTCAGGTTTTTTTTGCTTCTTTAATCCCAACATGACCAAATATTATGTAAAATTATGCACAAAATGACTTAAAGGAAGGGGGGAATAGAACAAAAAAGAAAAAAATACCAAAATGAAAAAGTAGTGAAAAGCTGAGAAAAAAAGAAACAAAAGGAAGAGAAAAAGGAAGGAAAAATTTAGAAAAAAAACAGAACAAAAAGAAAAGAAAGAAACAAAGGAAAAAAGCAAATAGAGAACAAAAAGAAAAAAGTAACAGCGAGGAAAAAATAAATACAGTGAGATTTTTTTTAAAGGAACTTTTAAAAAAAAAAAAAGTAGAAAAAACACGGAAAAAAAGTTTGTGTTGCATTCAAATAATTTCCAATTATATCAAGTGAATCTTGTTGCAAACATTGTACTTCCACTAAAAAATGTGATTAAGTTCAGTTCTGTATCTTGCAACCGACTAATTAAGCCCCCAAAAATGTTAGTATTATGCGACAATATCAGGAAAAAAAAGAAATGGATATCTTGTGAAAGAATTGTAAAAACAAAACGACGTTTGTAGGCCGTACAACCTTTGCAATAGTACATGAGTCATTTCTTTCAAAAGAGAAAAATAATTTTGCAGTGCCGGAAACTCAGCAAAATGTCACTTGATGTCAAGTTTTGGACATGTTTGATAATGATTTAGTTGCCACACTTGGGATTGCTGTTGCTCACTGTTGTTTCAAGCGACTTTGTGTGAACGCTCAGACCCGTGGAAAATTAGAGGGAACATTGCTTGTCAGTAACCTTCTTCTCCCAAATAAACTAATTCACTTTGCATTTCCTTTTGGACTTGTAGAAAGGGACATATCTGCCTCAGACATACATCATTCATGAAGAAATGGTGGTGACCGGCAAAGTTCACAACATGCGCCAGCTGGGCCCCTTCATCTACCGCCTTTGCAACGGGAAAGACACGTACCGCTTGAACCGCCGCGTTTCCCGCAGACGTGAGTAGCTACAAGCTGCTACTTTTTTTGCTACAATTTAATCACTGCGGCTTTAAATAAAATGCGTCATATTTCTTTTTTTTCGTGGCGGCACCAAGGAAAACAGAGAGCTACTCTTTTCACAAAGCATTCGCTTTTAATACTAAACACGGTGTTGTCTGGAACCATTTATGATGCCCTTCCAGAGACATTAGTACATTATTTTACCAACATTATCCATGTAAAACAGGAAAAAAATGGGAAGTTTTACAGTACCTTTTTCAATATTTACAACATACGATATTTCTACTGTTTCACCCCTAAATCGAGCCCTCAATTTATACATTTGAATGAAAAAGCAGTAGAAGTTATCTATCATAAACGGTTCTCTTTCGGTACCATTTAAGTCATTGTTACCAGTTTCCTTAAATGCAAATTCAAGTTGGTCTGTACCACGGTAACCACCAATTACAACAACACGAAAAGACGACTTCTCACCTCTGTGTTGCAATCTGGCACTATTCTCCACAGTATGGTTGCCCTGGCACTGTCACCTAGAAATATAAAGCTCAAATTTTACGCAACGTGGCCCTTATTTTCATTTGGGGCAATGGTGAATATGTACTTATTTTTATTATCGCCATCTTGAATGGTCCAAAAACACGTGACGTAAACAACTACAACTAATAAGGTGTGCTCTGTATTCCGGAATTTGCACTAATCTCAAAAACGCATCGTAGGGTGGTCAGTAACTCTGTTTTGGATTTCAAACCATTTGCGCTGGAGATAAGTTCTTAGGCCAATTATTATGTTCGGGTCGGGCCTGACTTCACTCTTGCTGACTTTTAGAAAAAAATATATATGTTTATTAAAATGTACAGTATACTCAAAGGATGTGTATAGACTTAACTTAAAAGGAAAAGAGTGTAATGCCTTGTCTGTGTCAGAGCTAGCAGTGTGGGCCATGGTTTACAAGAAAGACCTTGATTAAATAAGTATCTTTTCACAACTTGCGCTGAGGTATTTCGAGGCCGTGAGTAGTTTTGGCCACGAAAGACCGTAGTCTACAAAATAAAACAGATGTTACTTCATCACAACACGTACTCTACTAAACTCTTGCAAGGCCAATTCAAAGAACTCCTTCCTGTCTATTATCCACCTGTCATTGTTCTTTATTGTCTGTCGGCCTCTCTCTTTTAATGTGCCGCGCTAGATTCTTAAGGATGTGCTGTGGTTTATGGCCCAATTTTCAACCCTTTAAAAAGGACAGCGTAAAAATGTTCCCGTCAACTCTTGAAAACAATCCGTCAATGATCGAAAACTGTCGGTTAATGGAACCTCTACAGATACAGAAATATGCAAGATTTAAAGGTTTATAAATTCTTGTTTAACTTATATTCCGTTATTCGAAAGTTATCTTAAATTTCCTAACATCAATCACCTCTCCTCACAAATCCTCGCAAGCAAATTATGAATTTTATATTTGGGTTTAAGGCTCGGTCCTGCAAATCAATTGAGTTTGTCGGACTCTATCAGGGTCGGGCTTTAGTACTCCCGGGGCCTGGGTTGAGTCAGGCTGGATTCTATTCAGCCCGATTCTTACCTCTAATCTGCGGTGCGTTTCCTTTCCAGGCATGACCAAGCGAGAGACAAAGGATTGTCACCGCATTCGTCATTTCGAGAACACGTTCGTGGTGGAGACCCTCATCTGCGACAACATGTAGGCGGGACAGTCGCAGTCTTGGCCCTGGAAGCCCATCCAGAGCACGTCCCATTCACCTCCCCAGCTACTGTAGCACCATTTGCATTTGATCATGTTGCACTTTACCGCTCATTTCACATCCTATGTTCTTCCTTATCCTGTCTCCTTTTTCCACCTCAGGCAAATATTTGTCCTAGCATATGATGCAATAATAAGCTCCAAGTTTCTCTCACAGGATTTCCATGTAGCCAAAGCCTTTGGCCTCTTCATTTGAGAGTACTGCGATGGTTACTGTTGTTAGGAGGGATAAGTGTCTCTGTGTTGTCAAAGCGACCTTTTTTCTCCCACCGCACCGGAGGCTTTTTTTCATCCATGTGTTTTGTAATCCTACAAAACGTGAACATCTTTTTTGGCATATCATCATTTGCTCTTTGATCTTCGGACTGCAAAAAAAAAACTACTGATGATTAGTTGCTTGTGTTTTGCTTCCGCTTTTCCCATCTTTACTATCATTGTACAAAGAAAACAACATCGCTAGGCATTTAATGGGCATGGCTTCCATTATTGAAACCAAAAGCCATATTAGTTTCAATGCCCTTCATATTTCCGAGTAAATTATTTTCAAAATGCATTTGTGAATCCTATACTACTGTATAAGTTTTCCCCTTGCATGTGTTTTTGCTATTTGGTAAACAGTTTTGGAAAATGCATAAAGCCTTAGTCAAGATTAGAAGATTGGATTAATGTCATGACTAAAATGGTATATTATTTGATGTTAGATAAATACACCCAACACTGATCTGTATATATTCCCTACATATAAAATCTTATCTGTGAATAAAGTTTAAAAAAGAAAATCTGTCTGTGATTTATCAGCATAACCCGCAGGGAAATTGATAGTGTTTTTGTTTGGGATTTATATCTGTTTCTCTGTCTGTGTGTCCGTCTATCCACGAAAAAGGGTAAGACGTTTAGATATATAACCATCTTTCACAGGCGGTCTTGTAGGTTAGCCTGGATGTGAAAGATGCCCCAAAAAGGCTGACTCGGCAATGTTAGTTTTGTTGACTGTATTTTTTTCTTCAAAAAAGATGAAGAGGATGACTGACCGGCTGCGTTTACACTTCCAGTTTTCTTTTGTTTTTTTTGTTGGATTCTTTGCATCTTGAGGGTTTTCCTTTAAAAACAAAACATATGTTGAAAATTACATATTTGGGCTGTCAGTATCCCTATTTCAGGATTTTAATCCCCATCTGGACTCAGTCTTACTCTTAGGATTTTGTGCCAATGACCCTGACAAAAAGGAAAATGCCACCCCAAAAATGGTCTCCCGTCTAAACGCAGGTGATGCTCTAATGGTGCACAGCCATTCTTAAGTACAGTGATTACCATATTAGTATGGTAATCGAAATTTCTGATATCTGGAAATTATTTACCGGGGGCAGCACGGCGGCGCAGTGGTTAGCGCATGTGCGGCACAGTTATGAGGTCATGAGATCGAACCTCCCATGTGGAGTTTGCATGTTCTCCCCGTGCTTGCGTGGGTTTCCTCCGGGCACTCCAGTTTCCTCCCACATTCCAAAAACATGCATGTCAGGTCAATTGCCCGTTCCAAATTGTCCCTAGGTGTGAATGAGCGAGCGAATTGTCTCCCTGTGTGCCCTGCGACTGGCTGGCAACCAGTTTAGGGTGTCTCCTGCCCACTGCCCTAAGATAGCTGGGATGGGCTCCAGCACCCCCGCGGCCCTATTGAGGATAAGCGGTGCAGATAATGGATGGATGGAGTAATACTGCGTAAAATTTGACCATTAGATGTCATATTTTTATGTGCTACCGAACAAGTGCTACAAAGTAGAAGGAAAAATACAGACTACAGAGTCTTAAAGTGACTAAAGTGTACCATTTTTCTTCTCATGTTATAGACAGCCTTTTTACAAGCTTTTTGAGTTCTAGGGGAACCCGTAGCAGCTAGATGGTGGATATTATGCCAGCACCTGCTAGGTGAGATTTATGTGATGAAAAAATAATATAAATTTTATCAACCTGTGAGTATTTTATGTAATGGAGATGCTAGTTCATGATTTCTGCTATGTATTCAAATCAATTTTGTTTTTATTTTAATAAATGAAGCTTTATTTTGCCACTGGGAGATGCTAAGTAATACACAATGTTCCTTTAAAGGGGCTCATTATTTTGTTAAGTGTTCTGGGCTTTAATAAATCATGTGCACGCCTATGGGATGTAGTTTCCCGATGAGCCATTCATTCTGTGATCTTGTTTCTTTTGGACTGTGACCTCTGATTAAGTTCTTTATGGTGTTGAATTTCACGGTATGAACAATGGCCCTGCCCGTCATCAATATGTTAGCACCAGATGACTCCTCATCCAATTTTTATAGTTTATTTGCACTTTGGCAATTTCCAACAAGGCAAGGCAGCTTTTTATGTGTACCGCGGGGGCCTGCAATGTTGTGCCCGCGGGCACCAGGGTGCCCCCTCGGGATAGTTGAGGTGCTCGCGTACCTTATTCTGAAAATAACTTACCAGTGCTGGGTTGTTGTGATTTTCCAGTAAAATGATTTTTGTTGAATGGTCGACTAAGTCTATTCAACCCGTCAATAACATAGTAACTACATAGTTATAACATGATAAGTTGTTATTTTAGAAACGCATATAAAACTGAGTGCCCTTTGCGCTAATTAGTAACAAAAAGAAGCTCTCATCTTGAAAAAGGTTGGAGACCAGGTGTAGCATATGCATACGGTACTCAATGTGTTTCACAGAATGTGTTTCACAGAATCAAAAGTACAAGAACAAAACAAAAACAATTAAAGGGGCATTGTGTATAATTTAGCGCCTCCTAGTGGTATAAAAAGTAATAAATATTCAATTGATAATCCAAAACGCATCGTATACCATACAAACATGCATTTTTTTCAAATACTCGCAGGCCAGGAAATTAAAATGTACATAACTTGAGGGTTACCTAGAGGGTGGGTTAGCAACCTGCGGCTCTCAAGCTTTATGTGGCTCTCTAGCGCCGTCCTGGTGGCTCCCTGGAGCTTTTTCAAAAATGCTTGGGAACTGAAAAAGAAGATGGAAGGGAATCATATATTTTTAAATCTGGTTTCTCTTGGACGAACACAGATCAAACATTCGTAACGTTTTTCCAGGGTGTAATTTTTTTTTTAATTGATACAAAATGAATTTCCTTTTTTAAAATTATTTTTTATAGTAATTGTATGGGTAAAACTATACGCTAGTACATGTACATTGTGTAGGTGTTATACTTTGTGAAAACTGCATGATTCAAGTGTATTTTTTCTGTATACATTTGTATGAGAATGACTACCGGTATAAAAAAATATCTGATTTTGAATCTTTTTTTATTTTATTTTAAAATGTGTTATACCGTATAAGGCTTTTTTTGCAGCTCCAGATATTTTACTTTTTTTTTTTTTTATTACTGACCCCTGACCTAGAGAGAGCTGACCTGATTGTCTACCACCATTTTGCTCCTACAGGTACCCAATAAATAAAAATCCTGTGTAAGGCTGAACAAAAAAATGAGAAAAAATGGTGCGGTTTGGTCTCTTAAGTTTCTGTAGTGTGTGATTCTTGTGTACTTTGTAGTGCACGTTTGACTGTGCTATGCACATCTAGTGTTCAAATATTGCACACTGTCCCTTTAAGTCATTGGGGAAACACGGAAATAGATGTAGTGTACTACATGCCCTGCTAGCTGTGTTAGCATATTCAAACAAATAAGGGGCCCAAGTCGTCACGTCATGGTCCTTTCATTAGATTCAAGCTCAATTACTTTGAATACTGTGCATGAAGAAGGTATATTTTTATGTCCAAAGTTCAGAGAGTATATCAGGTCTTAATGTATCACCAATTCAGTGTTTTTCAAAGAATGTGTCCTGAGACCTTGTCTAGTGTGCTGCAGAACATTTCCCAATTCAATCTTTGTTAAAAGCCTGCCATTGTTCAGTATCTTTATTTTTATTACAGTGATCAGCTGAGTAACTGTAACATTCATCCATGTCAGTAGGTGGCACTAGATCACTTATTTGCAACATTTTATGTTTTATTTTATCTGCTCATGAGGTAGTGCAGGGAACTAAATTAATTGAGTTTTGTTTTTGTTTAATGACACTCTATGATTGCTCTATAGGAACATATTTGAATACATCAAATTAAGTTAAAATATTGCACATAATTTTTCAGATTTTATTCCGTTTTTAGTTTAAGAAAAAAGAAACAGAAAAAAGTAAGAACATTTTTGGGTTCCACTCGAAGACCATTTTTGCTAATTTTAAGTATTTGTTTTTTTTACTTTTTAAAAAAAAATCCCTAGATTAAAATATAGAAAATAAAATCCCAAATTACCACAAAATTATGAACCAAAAATAATCATCTGTTACACCCTGAGCAATGGTGATTGCAAAATTTCGCCAACCCAAAATGTTGAATGCGCCGTTACAGACCAAAGAGAACTAAAACTCAAACATGTCTGGTGCTGCAAGAAATGCAAGGCCTTTTAAAATATTTTTTTTTAATAAAAAACACACAAAAATGGTTTTAAACATAAAGATTTGTCATTTGATATTTCATATTCATTCTTAGCATTTTTAGAAAACATTAAGAATGTGTCATTTTTGTCGACAAAATCACACCCCAAAAATATATAAGCATACTGTATCCACAATCCATTTTCCATTTTCAAACATGGAAAATCTGCAAATATAAATTATATTTTTAAAAATATGTTGTTGGTCCCACTCGATCTTGGTTAAATGTTTAAAATAATAATGATGATGAATTGCTTAATGATCCAAAATTTATTTTACTTTAATCTTGACCGTACGATTGAAAAAAAAAATTTTTAAGCCAGGTCAAGTGACATTTATCTATCTCCTAAACTTAAACACACATGCGGGCAAGGAAAAACCCAAAACCTCAGCATGAGGAAAATAAGAAACCTTGAAAAGGGTCTCACAAGTGGTAATCCCCGTTCCAGGATGACAAGGGTGCAATAGATTTAGCATTGGGTAACAATACACAAACCATAGTGAACATCAATAAAAGAGAACAATAGGTAACATGTTGAAATTTGTCAAAAAGTCTCTTACAGGGATGAAACCTCAAGCCTGTACAATTGTCCAAAAAGTCTGTGACAGCAAGGTCACAGCTTCCCCTCACTGCTGGCTGGTCAATGCAGGCATTGACATGCTTCAGGTCCAGACTCATCTCGAATTGTCCTTCTCCCTCGTATCACCACCAGCCAGGCAAACAGGAAAAGATAGGAAAAGAAAAGTAAGAGGCTACAGCATAAAAGTGGGTCTTAAGTCAAGATTTAAAAACCTTCACTGAGGTTGCAGATCTTTTCTCCAGAGGCAGAGCATTCCACAGCACCGGGGCTTGGATGGAGAACGCTCTCAAGCCTGCAGACTTCTTCTTGGCTCACGGAGTGACAAGTAGACCAGCATTTTTCCCAGCTGAGGCTGCATGTAAGAACATAGGAGGATGTCAAATCAGAGAAATCAGAGGGGGCAAGTCCATGCAAACATTTGTATGTTAGTAAGAGAACCTGAAAGTCACATTTTAAGTGGACTGGGAGCCAGTGCAAGTTGGCCAATTCAGGAGTAATATGCTCAAACTTTTTTGTCTTAGTCAAGAGTCTATCTGCCGCATTCTGAACCAGCTGCAAACGTATGATGCTAGACATCGGGAGAACAGAAAGCAATACATTACAGTAATCAAGCCGCGAAGTAATAAACGCATGAATTACAACCTTTGCATCTGATTGGGACAGCATCGGACAAATCTTCGCAATATTATGGATGTGGAAGAAAGCTACTCTAGTAATATTTTTCACGTGTGACTGAAACGACAGATCAGGATTAAATATAACACCTAGATTTTTGACTGAGTCACCATGGGTGATATCACATTTGTCTAGTTTCAGCGCAATGTTTGAAAACAACTCACAACAATGAGCTGGACCAACAATCAACATTTCAGTTTATTCTGGGTTAAGGCACAAAAAATTTAGTGACATCCATCTTTGAATCTCAATAAGCAATCCTCCAGATTTCTACAACTTTCCAGTTGTCTCCAGCGGCAGATGCTGGTGAGTGTCATCTGCACAGCAATGGAAACTAATATTATACTTAATATAACATCACCAAGCAGAAGCATATAAATACTAAAAAGAAGGGGGCTAAGTACCGAGCCCTGTGGAACACCACAGTAGACATTAGAATGTTTAGAGGTCAGATTGCTGTAGTTAACACATTGCATCCTGTCTGACAGGTAGGACCTTAACCACGATAGTACGTTAACTGAGATATTGATGTATTTCAGACGAACAAGTAACATGTTGTGGTCCACGGTATCAAAAGCAGCACTGAGATCCAGAAAAAGTAGCATTTTGGAGGGGAATTGCAATCATTAAAAAGTAGAGGTACCGGAATCCATTGCTAAGAGGAGATCATTGTTTACTTTAGCCAGGGCTGTCTCAGTAGACTCGGCTAATGTAATGTCACAGGCGGCATAACGGCAGAGTCTGTGGAGGCTCTGGTGAATTACGGCAAGAGTATGTTATTATGGAAGCCCAAGCATGCCATTATTGTATTGAAAAAAAAGAACTTTTATATAAAACAAAAATTCAATGAAAAAAAAGGCTTCTAAAGTAACATTCGATTGATAGAAGCAGCTTTTGAAAATAAAAAGTTGTAAAATTTGCAAAATATCTCATCTCATCTCATTAGCTGCACCGCTTATCCTTAGCAGGATCGCGGGGTGCTGGAGCCCATCCCAGCAATCATCGGGCAGTGGGCAGGGGACACCCCGAACTGTTTGCCAGCCAGTCGCAGGGCACACAGGGACAGACAACTCACTCGCTCAGTCACACCTCTGGACAATTTGGACCGGCCAATCCACCTGTAATGCATGTCTTTGGAATGTGGGAAGAAACCGGAGTGCCCGGAGGAAACCCAAGCAAGCACAGGTAGAACATACAAACTCCGCACAGGAAGTCCGGTAGCTGGATTTGAACCCACACAGAAGGTTCCCAAGACCTTAGAACTGTGCCGCACACGCGCTAACCACTGCGCCGCCGTGCTGCCCTGTTTGCAAAATATGTTAAATTAAAATGCTAGCATCATTAAATTTTACATATTATATCAGTTTAAGTCAAATTTAAAAAGAATATATTTTTTGCACCAGCATTTCTGAAAAACCTCCACGGAGCCACAAAAGCAGTGCTAAAGAGTCTCATACGACTCAAGCTGCAGGTTTTTGGCCCCCGCTTTATATAGTACTGTCAATTCAGGAAGTCGAGTTGCCTTTATCTGTGTAGACCTTTATTACATTATCTTCAGGGTTGGGTAGGGTTACTTTAACTGGATTACTTTCAATTACTTTTGGATTACTCCAATACCAAATATGCTAATAAAAGACAAAAGAAACTAAATATGAATAAAATTACCAAATTTTGTGCAGGCTTGGGGAGTAACGGAATACATGGAACGGCGAAAAGGATGTTGGCAAGCTGTTTGGATTTATTTTCATTTTGTTTCTGTCTCATTTTATGTTAGTTTTGCCAGAGATCAAAGAGATCAAAGCCAGGAGAGAAAGCTTACCACGTGTTGTGAGTCATAATTGTATTCATATTTAGTTTCTTTTGTCTTTTATTAGCATATTTGGTATTGAAGTAATCCAAAAGTAATTGAAAGTAATCCAGTTAAAGTAACCCTACCCAACCGTGACTATCTTAAAGAAGCATGATAATTAAAGATTAAAACAACATGAAACTGGCACCAGGATATTTTTGACGGAGAAAAAAGTGTGCCTTGGCTAAAAAATGTGAATCGCTATTCTTAGGTACATTATTCTGTTCAAAGTTCAAACAGTACGTCAATTCTTAGAAAATGTATCACCAATTTTGTAATGTGGAAGATATCCCACAAATTGTTCACTCACAACATTGTTTATGTGGTTCCTTATTCCTCCTGTAGTCGGCGCCACGTTTGCAGAAATGAAACCGGAAGCTGATAACGCCCCCGATTGTTAACTTCCTATCTTTGGCCAGAAGATGTCACTGTGGAGTTACCTCACGATAAATGCACAAGAGCGGACACTGACTATCTTTATGAATTCAATTTGATTAAATTTACGATAAATTCGGGTTTAATGGACAACATAACAAATCACAAATAGCCCTCAATAGAAAAAAAACCCAAAACAATATTGTGTTTTTTAATTGCAGCAAGGACAAAGAAAATCATGCCATGTCCTTCACAATGCCATTGTGGCTGTAGAAGATTAAAACGCTCGGTGGTGATATTTGACATTTTATTAGAACGAATGAAATATGGAGGTTATAAATGCAGCCGTTCGCAAGTCAATTTAAACTAAATTACGAAACTGACCACTAGAGGGTAGTAGAACTGCAAAAATGTACACAATACTGTTTTAGTGAGTGAGCTGCTCTAAATTAAAATAACTACAAAACTTTACGTACCTGTCAATTTATACAATTTCCCCATATTTTGTGTATTTCTAAATGTTTTTTTATGGTAAAAATAATTTGAATAATTTGTCAGACCGATCTCGTTTTTCCCATCTAGTCTCTAATCTCTAATGTATGAATAGTAAGCAACACTAAATTGACTGTAATTGGGGGAAAACTAAGAAAGGTGCAGAGAGAATTGTTCTAATTGTTATTATTTTGGGTGAATAAAATGAACTTAGTTATCTTTGGTTTTATTCTACACAGCCTGTCTTGCTGTGAGTTAATAGGTGCCGCGTTGTGGTTCTAAGGGTTTTTTATCGCTTGGTGAGGGGAATTGCATTAAAAAGTAGAGACAATGTTGAAAGTTATGACTTTTAGTACACCACATGGGCGCTTCCAGCCCGTTTTGGGGGTGCTCAAGCACCCCAACCTAAGCACTACCCAAAAATGACACAATTTTTAAGACTCTTTTCCTTAATAAAGGACAGGATAGGCCTAAATATGATGAAAAATGCTAGATAAAAACTCCCAAAAGGAAAACAAAACAGAAATGTGAACAACACAGCGTCAGAAATACTCCACTGCCTTGAAATGGTTCAGTCCATTTGATTCCCAGCACCGCTGGTCACCCCCCTCACCGCTTCACTTTCGTGTATTTTGGTGTGTGGTGGGTGAATTGCTTTTACAAGTTGTTGTCACAGCAACTCGGGAATTACTTAAAGTTGTATGGCTGACTTGCACCTCACACATTGCGAATTTCTCCCGCCTCAGCAAATAAAATGTTCGCGACGAATTATTTATGAAGGTAAATGAGAAAAAGCTTTACCACTGAATAAATATAACCATTTAATATAGTTTTGGATTTCCTTTTTCCACGATGACAGCTTAGGCACAGTCTCACCTGACCATTCTCACTGCATGTTGCTAGCTCAGAAACCTTCTGTCCTTTCTCCTGTATAACAAAACATAAAACAAGAACGATATTAACAGACCATGCCGTTGCTCTGATCGGGCGTGACATTTTTTGCTAAATCATTTGCAATATTTTCACACTAACTTTGATTTCATCTTCTGCCCTTTCTACAGATTTTTTAAATAGAAGTCCAAGTCAATGACTCAGAAAACAGGTGAGCGCCATAACGGCATTAGTTGGTGAATCAATCCGAGTGGATTCAGCTATTTAATTCAGACCAAATGTTTAATATTAATAAGAAGACATAGAACATTGTTCTAAAGGAAATTTTGTTATGTTCTTCCCTGTCTCCCCTGACTGTCAAGTCACGTCAATTCAAGTCACATTTATTTGTATAGCTCTAATCACAAATGTCTCAAAGGACTGCACCGGTTACAAGGACACCATCCCCTGTTCTCAAACCAATATGCGGGCAAGGAAAAACTCAAAACCTCAGCACGAGGAAAATAGGAAATCTTGAGAAGGGGCCTCACAAGTGGTAATCCCTATTCCAGGATGACCAGGAATGCAATAGATTCAGCATTAAAAGTACACAAAACATAGTGAATATCAATAAAAGAAAACAATAGGTAATATGTTGGAATTTACAAGCCTATTAAAGAGTCCAAAAAGTCCATGACAGCAACAACACAGCTTCCTATCTCTGCCGGCTGGTCGATGCAGACGTTGACATGCTTTAGGTTCAGACGCTGTTCCACTGACTCATCTCGAATCGTCCTTCTCCCTCGTATCACCACCAACCAGGCAGTTGGGAAAAAATAGGAAAAAAAAAGTACGAGGTGGGCATCAATCATAAGCTCTTGAAAAGAAATGGGTCTTAAGTATAGATTTAAAAACTTCCACTGAGGTTGCAGATCTTATTTCCAGAGGCAGAGCATTTCACAGTCCCGCATCCAGATGGAGAACGCTCTCAAGCCTGCAGATTTCTTCTTGGCTCTTGGAGTCACAAGTAGACCAGCATTTTCTGAGCGGACGCTCCGTGCAGGAACATAGGCGGAAATCAAATCGGAGAAATAAGAGGGTGCAAGTCCATGCAAACATTTGTATGTTAGTAAGAGAACCTGAAAGCGGACTGGGAGCCAGTGCAAGTTATCTAATACAGGAGTGATATGGTCAAACTTTCTTGTCTTAGTCCAAAGTCTCGCCGTCGCATTTTGAACTAGCTGCAAACTTTTGATGCTAGACATCGGGAGTCCAGAGAGCAACACACTACGGTAATCAAACCGAGAAGTAATAAACGCATGAATTATAATCTCAGCATCTGATTGAGACAGCAATGGGCGAATCTTCGCAATATTACTGAGGTGGAAGGAATATATTTTAGTAATTTTTTTTCACATGTAACTGAAACGACATATTAGGATCAAATATAACACCTAGATTTTTGACCGAGTCACTATTGGTGATATTACATTTGTCGAGGTTCAGAGCAGTGTTTGAGGATGCATGTAACCGAATACATGTAAGTACGGTAATACTTGCAATGTACTATTTAATTATTTTAATTTTATCATCTAGTGTTTTAGGGGGTTGGAACATGTTTCTATCTCCTGTAAAATGACAATTTCGAGATTCCCACCTCAGAATGGATAAATGTATCCTGGGCGTCTACTGTATGCGAGTTATTGAAAGAAATGAACATCCATATGGAACCTCATTGAATTTATTATTTTTTGGATGACTTGCGGGATTTACCCTCCCAAAACGTCAAAGATTAGTATTTTGATGTTGTTTAATCCTGTTTTCTAAACTTACTGTATGCATGTAAGAACAGACAAATTTGCTTGGGAAAGGTGATGGAGTGCCAGTTGTCCTGAGGCCATCTGTTTATGTGTCTTTGTGTGTGTTTCAGAGTGTGTTTTTACGTGTGTTTGCCCGTGTGTATGTGTGTGTGCGTGAGACAGGGGGACCCTCACAGCAGGGGGTCAAAAGTGGGAGGTCACGACCCTGCTGACCCCGTGGGAGCGGAGATCATCAATCAACTAGAGGCAGGACAGAACAGCGGGAGGGGGTGCGACACACGCACACATCGGCCTACACTCACACGCAGCGAGATACACGGGTTTCTGCCCCAAAATATATGTAGGACAAAAAACACGAGTAAATAAATACCGACAAATGCATGCTATATGAATAAATGAACATACGAATAAGTCACTTAATATCTAAATGTATGACTTAAATGCATTTCCTAATTATTTTCCTCATTTTGTCATTTATTTTGCTATTTATTTCATTATGTATTATGTTGTGTATATTGTCATGTATTTTGTTGAATTCGGTTTAGTGGCCGGGTTAAACTGGCTCATATTTTCACTTATTGGTTGATCGACGAGTGCACCGATCGTTAATCACTGGTCAAGTCTTGTCAAGTCGCATTTATTTGTATAGCCCTTAATCTAGAGGTTAGGTGTTAAACCTGAATCTGAGCCTAGAATGTCAATCATTACATTCAGGTTCGGGCTGGGCCAAGCTTCTCTTTTGCTGACACTTTTTCAAAATTATCAGCCCATCATTGTTCCTTTTTTTTGTGGGGGATCTGCACAATGAATTCCACCCCCCTCTAGCGCAAATGACCCTGAGTCATGAGCAGGCTCGGCGTGTCCACACGCTTAGCAGCGCAAGCCGCGGGCCGAATCTACCGCGTGGATCCTCAACAATAAAAAAAAACAGAGAACAATGAAGAGTGGATATTTCTTTTTAAAAGTTAAAGAGAAAGAAACCCTTCTGCTCCCGAGTCCTAACAAATAAATTATGATAACTCAGGTTTGCTTTGGGTTCGGTCCCTCAAATCAAGTAAATTTGTCAGGTTCGGGCTGATTCGAGCTTTAATACCTTCGGCCCTGGGTCGGGTCGGTCTGGATTTTTAGGCCCGGTCTTACCTCAACACGATAGTGATTGCTTTGGCACCAATACACAAAACATAGTCATCATCAACAATAAATAAGTAATAACAAAAATTGTTCAAGAAGTCCTAGACAGCGACGACGCAGCTTCACATCTCAGCCAGATGGTCAATGCAGATGATGACATGTGTTTCAGTTCAGGTGCTGGGTCAGCTGACTGATTTCAGGTTCATCCTTCTCCCGCACTCTGCCACCAGCCAGGAAGCTGGAAAGGACAGGAAAACGTAAAGTATGAAGTCGGCATGATTCATAAGCTATAGAATATAAGTGTGTCTTATGTATAGATTTCATTGAGGTTGCAGATCTCATCTCAGGGGCAGAACATTCCACAGCACCAGGGCCCAGATGGAGGATTTCTTCTTGGCTCTTGGAGCCACAGGTTGACCAGGTTCCAAGCAGAAACATGGGGCATGACTAAATAAAAAAAATTGTATCGTTAGAGACACACATCTCGAATAAATAGGAAGCCAGTGCAAATCAACCAAAACGAGGGTGGAATGATATAACTTTCTTGTCTGAATCAAAATCTTCGCTGCCGCATTTAGAAGTAGCAGCAAACTTTTGATGATAGACATTAGGAGGCCGGAGAGAATAAACATATATGTTTTAAATTATTTGTAAATAGATATGTTGTGCTTAGAAAAGGTAATTTTTCATCTGTGATTATTATTTATAAGGTAGCCTACAAATCCAGGTTGAATGAAAAACCAAAGTGGTGAAAAATAAAGATAGATATTTGGCGTTGCCATTTTTTTACTGACTCGACACACTTGAGGACCGAAAGTCTGGATCTGGCCCCCAGGCTAAACGGAGTTTGACATACCTGGTTTACAAGACCAAAAATATTTTCTTGATTTTTGTTAATATTTTTTTGCTTGTCCCTTTAGGTTTATTAATGGTTTACACCTTTACTGACATAATATTGTGCCAAATTGGTTTTAGAATGGCTTTTTATTTTTTATTTTGTACAAATTGCCAGTATGTTCTAGAAAAGATGGACTTTTTATTTTTAAGTTCATCATCATTTTCCACATAATTAAATCAACTCAATGCTAAATTTAAGAAAAGCCTAATAGTCATCCGCTTATAGGGCTAGTGGTGTGAATAGTCGATGACTACTCGACTATTAAAATAGTCGTTAGTTGCAGGCAGCTCTAGGTACATGCATTATGCCCTTGTTGGATTGTTTTTGTGAGATCCTCTCCCATTGATACAAGCTGCTGTTATCTACTTAACCCCGGCGACCCTTCAGCGACTCTCAACTCACTGTGCTGCTTAAATTTTATCCTGTTTCTTTCTAAGATTGTAAATACGCACACAAACACACACACACACTATCGGGGTTATCAGCCAGCCCTTGCCGAGCGACAGGCATGCTTTTTCTCTCTGCATCCCGCAGCACTCCCTCCTTCTACTCCTCCTCCAGCCTGTCCTGTTGATCAATGAGGAAGTTCTTGGGCCTCAACTATTAATCAGAACCTATCGGCAATCTGTCCGCCGAGCCAACCAATCACGGCCTACTGACAGCTGGGCCATGAAAAATGTGCCCTGGCGTACTGAAGGGGGGTTTAGAGGTGGGGGTTATGAGTGGGGGAAGCTTAGATGAGAGAAAGGGGGTGACCGAGCACTTTGTGTCATCGGAGTCAGGTCACGGCTGCACAACTGCACTTTATCCACTTTACAGTGGATGCTTAACAGCATGTGGAACCCCTTGCCATCATATAGAGCAGTGGTCCCCAACCTTTCCTGTACCACGGTCCGGTTTAATGTCTTACGATCATCTCCCAGACTGGCCTAATGATAACATTCGTAGTAATAACATCATCAATAATAATAACCCTAGATGGGAGATAGTAATAATATAAACAATAATACAAAATAATAATAATAATATTAACATTAATAATAAGCCCAAATACACTGTGTAATTACTAAACCACTGGGGATGTAGACAACATACGAAAATATTTTATCTCATCATCTCACTTTTTCTATTCACGCTACCACAGAGAAAAATCGTAGTGTATGGAGAAAACAGAAACGACACATGGCTTGGTATCGGTCCGCAACCTGGTGGTTGGGGAACACTGAAATACAGTAGGTCACATCTCTGCGGATAGTTCATCATAATGTTTAATAGAACATCACTGAAGAAAGATCGCTTTGACACAATGATAAGAAGTATGTAAACAAAGGCCATGGCTTATTGGAAAGCTATCTTCTGGTCTGATTAGACACAGATTGATTCATTGTCCTCAGATGCTGTGACGCATGAGTGATGGCAACCAGGTGAGGAGTATAAACGTATTTGTGTTGTGCCTAATGTGAAGCATGGTGTTGGGAATGTCATGGTTTGGGGCTGCATGAGTACAACTGGAGTTGGGGAGTTGCATTTAATTGAGGAAAACATAAACTCAAGCATGTAGTTTGAAATACTGGAGCAAGGAGTAATCCCCTCCCTCCAGAAACTGGGTCGCGGGGCAATGTTCCAGCCTGACAATTACCCCAAGTACACTTTTAAAATGACCAAAGATTTTCTAAAGAGGGTAAAGGGCATAGATTGGCCAAGCATGTCACCAGATCTAAATCCAATGGAACATCTTTGGGGCATCCTCAGGCGAAAGGTGGAGAAGAAAAGGATCTCGAATATCCCCCAGCTCAGTCATGGAGAAGTGCATTCCAGTGGCAATTTATGAGGCTCTGGTGAAATCCATGGCCAGGAGGATTAAGGTGATTCTGCAAAATCATCGTGGCCACACAAAATATTGAACTTTAGGAACTTTTACTTAAGAGTGTACTCACTTATTTTTTATACTAGGGGTTTAACTACTAATGGCAATATTTTGAGTATTTTAGAGGGGAAAAATAATTTTCAATGCTATATAAGCTTTTTACAGACTACGTTTCATTGTGTCAAAGCGTTGTTTCATCAGTGTTGTTCACTTGAGCGTTATAATCAAATCTCTGCAGAAATGTGAGGGGTATACTCAGTTTTGTGACATACAGTAGGACACACATACAAAAAGTGTCCTCAGCGTTGTGGTTGTACTGCGGCGAAAGGCCAGCAAAGGTCTTGGAGGCCTTTGGTCACACCTCAAAAGCTTCATCAAGGCTCCACCGCCTCCCTTCTACATAATCACCGCTCTCACACTCATCCATTCACATCTTATTGCCATGATTAGATTATATCTAATGCTATTATGGAGCTCCCCATCTCCCTCTCTTCCCCTTTGTCCCACTCTCTCCGACATCATGGATTCCTTGCAGATCTTATTAGTGCGTGATGTGGGCCAGGTCTCCGCCTTTGAATTTATGAACCTTCAGACTTCTCTCCTTTAATCTTGCTGTCCTCCTCCATTCCCTTCCTGGATCTGTCCATCTATCACTCCCAGGGTTGGCTGGGCGGAAGAGTATTAATCCCTGCGTCCCATCTCTCACTCCTCTGGACAGGGAAGAAGATGAGGATGCAATGGGGGAGGGAGTAGAATTGGAGAGTGAGGGACCCCAGATTGCTTTTCATAATGTTTCCGCAGCATCGTGGCAATAAATTGCATGCAGATTTTCCCCGTCGTAGGTCATCAACGGCAGTTGTTTTGATAGCGCCAACAGGTACGGGTAGCAAGTGCACAGGTGCAAACGTGTGTGGGTGGATAACGTGCAAAATTTACAGTGGGCTTCAAAAAAACACTTGGCGCGCGTAGAACGGCTGTATAAAAATATGCTAATTTATGATTGGTATTGCCAGTGAGACATTGATTTAGCAGTAGTTTATTATCGAGCTTGCACTTTGCACTGATGCTGACTTGCATTGCATCCCTCCATCTGCATAGTTTATATTGGCTCTCATTTGGTTGAGCAATTATCAAGACCACGGACTGGTACCAGATTGTGGGGCCACACAGAAAAAAATCAAGTTCCTTTTTTTTAACTTTTACTATCACTTTGATTTTGATTTGACACCGCTACAGTCACAAAAGAGGTTTGAGTTGGCGCATTTGAATTAAAGTCTGTGTGGTTTGCATGGGTGTGTGCAGTTTCCTGTTGGAGATGCAACTTATCGAGGACCAATCCTGCCATATGTATAAATAAATAAATAAATAAATAAATAAATAAATAAATAAATAAATAAATAAATAAATAAATAAATAAATAAATAAACAAATAAATAAATAATAAATAAATAAATAAATAAATAAATACAAATTAATGCCATATAAATAAATGAATACATATATAAATACATGTATACCTAAATGTATGACAAAATGCAATGTATTTATATATTTATGCATTTTGCCATTTATTATTCTATTTACTTAATTCTGCATTTTTGTTGTGTATCCTGTGTTATATTTCGTTATATATTTTGTAGTGTATTTTCACAGCAAAATCTTAAATGAGGGGAGAATCAAGTAACTGAGCCGCCTTCTCACTTTGCTGTGATAAAATACGTGACAAAATAAATACCCTAATAAATAAATGACAAAATAAAAGACAAAACTGCATAAACTAATTAAGACATTGCATTCATGTTATATATTTGAGTGTATTAATGTGTTCATTTATTTATGGGACATGTATTTGTAGGTATTTATTCATATATCTATTTCTACATTTGGCAGAATCGGACCTACATACAACTGTAATGTTGGAAATGAGAATCCCCGCCTGGAAAAAGGTGTAGAGAAGGATGAATTAAACCTCTCAGTCTAGAGCAAATTGAGGGCAAACTAAGGCCCGCAGGACATATCCAGCCCACCAGGCTTTTTATCCAGGCCGTTAAACAAAAAAAAGTACTGCAAATTTTGGGGTGTTTTTGTCTTGTCCCCAGTGTCGCTTTGTGGCACCCTTCTCCCCAAATATAAATTAATTTTTCGTAGAACACTGTGTTGTGTATTGTTTACATTCGATAAGTGAATAAGTGAAAAAACAATGATAAAATAAGTAGATAAACAGTTCTTGCCCAATTTGCAGCTAACTTCCCTAACGTTAGTGAAGCTAGCTAGCTAGTAGGTTTATTCGGGTTTTAATATTGCAAAAGAGATCGCATAAGATGCTAGTTTGTTGTTTATTGTTTAGACTAGCACTATTTACATCACTGTCACTATCGGCCAATCGTGTTGTTGTCCTTTGATTCGAAACACTTTAGTGTGGATCTTCTTTTGTAACCTAGAAGATTCAATAAAACAAAGTGGCTCAGGGTAGAGCTTTCAGAAAGGGGTTGGAACTTTTTATCGGAGGTTTGAGCCCTTTACCTTGTTCCCCTTGCAAATTCAAAACCGATTAATGCCTTTTCACCTCTTTTGAATGTATACTACGCTTCTTATCACGAGCAAACAAAGTTCTGAGATATATTATGAGAGAACTATTTAAAACAATGGAAACATTTTGTATTCTATTTGGTGAAGCATCCGTGAATCTCTCTCTCTCTCTCTCTCTCTCTCTCTCTCTCTCTCTCTCTCTCTCTCTCTCTCTCTCTCTCTCTCTCTCTCTCTCTCTCTCTCTCTCTCTCTCTCTCTCACTCACTCTTTCTCTCTCTCTCTATCCATCTATCTATCTATCCATCTATCTATCTATCTATCTATCTATCTATCTATCTATCTATCTATCTATCTATCTATCTATCTATCTATCTATCTATCTATCTAGTTACCTATCTAGTTATCTAGCTATCTAGATATCTATCTACCTGTATACCAAAGCTATATCCTTCTAGTGGGAGGTGGCCAAAGTCATGAACACACTCACTTTCACCAAACAATCATTCCCCTTCGCTCTTCCCAACCTGACACCGAACATTAGGCCCACAACAAAGCAAGGGATGAGTTACTGTGCAACCGTTCATTATAGGAGAGGCCCAACAGCATGCACTGGTTTACCCCCTCCGCATCTTATGCGCCAATATCAGTCATTCTTAACTATCCTTCACTCTGCCATTCACATCAATCCCTGGGACCAGTCAATAAAATTTACAATAAATACATGAAAAAAAAGAAACAAAGAATAGATAAATTAAAGAACAAATAAAAGAGCAAATAAAGAATTTAAATATGATTTTTAATACTTTTTTGATAGAGCTGAGGTTTTGATTTTTGCTTCGGCCTCATGTAGGTTTTAGATCAGGAGATGGTGTAATAATGGTCTGTAGTCTGAAGAGCCCTTTGCGACTTCTTGTGATCAAGGTCCATACAAATAAACATGACTTGACTTGATTTGACTAGAGGATTTTTTTCTGTATTGAGCCCTGCAACGTTGCCATTTTTTAACTTAATGCGGCCCACCACTCAAAACATTTGTCCATCCCTAGCAGAAAGAATGGTCAGCTCCAGGCCACTACGTCACATTACAAAGATCATGCTTGATGGGTCTTCAATAGAGAAGTAAACAAATTAGAAGCCACGGAAAAACCTTTGCCGACGGAACAAAGATTGATCATTGCCGTTTGAAAGCCTATGTAGACGAAACGAGAAGCAGAGCACGGGGAAAACAGTACACCACCTCACTTTTGGCGAGGGTTGGTTTATTTTGGGAGTTTATATCTTTGATTGTTTGGCCCTCGGCTTGATGTGACATTTTGTGTCAAACGTTACAATAGCTATCAATGTGTGTTTCAATGAGTAGGTGCTGAAAGGTTGTTGCCCGTGCCATGTTATGTTGGTGGGATGTTACGAGGACACCAAAATAAAGCTGCACAACAATACACCTCAAATTACCTTAATAACTATTACTACTTTATTACAATTAGTAATGATATAATTATTAATGGTATTATTACTATTATAGAAAAAGTACAAACGTGTTTAATGCAGACCTTTGGGTGGACTGTGAAAATGTTGTCTGACATTAAACTGGTCTTTGGAATAGAAAAGTTTGAAAATCCCTGGTTTAAGGCCATCTAACCATGTACTCTCTTAACCAGCAATCAACTAACAATGGTTTTTATATACATATATAAATGAATTAATAACAAAACCTTCCATTCACTTATTAATAAACCTTTTTTGCTTGTTTTATTGAACATAATTAACATAAAGACACAATAAGTAACATACCTGTATTTGTATTGTATTTATTATCACATTTGTATTCATGTATTTTTTGATATTTTATGTATTTCTATTTCCTTAGGAGAAAAAACATTTATTTTTGCTTAAAAAAATATTCCTAAAATGAGCAAAATTGTATGCCATCTTCCACATAAGGTTAAACTTATTCAAAGAACTGTTCATGTTTTACAAAAAAACGCCATAATGCCTTCAAATAATAAAAATAATACCTATCTGGCAATGGGGAAAGATGTTTTTTTTTTCTTTTCTTGTTTGAAGCTTGGGCACCTGGGGAGGAGGTGCTGTGAAGAATTTTGGATAAGAGTATCAAATATATTTTTTCCTCATCAAGTGGGAAAGGTTTTGCAGTTTGTGTTGTTTCGAACATAATTCCTAAAATAAATTGAGAAAAACTACTTAAAATGAGGGAAATTGTCTTCCAACAGACAATAATGATTACGTTATACTGTACTAAACAACATTACTTTTTTTATGACGAAAACCTATGACCTCACTTTCCCTTGGATTATAAAACAACACCGGTCACAACATAAGTACAGTATTTTTCCGCAGTAGGAGGCAAACCGGATTATAAGGCGCAACGTTTAGAATCTTTTATGATATATTTTTTGTATATAGACGCATTGGACTATAGGGCGCATGGAATTAAAACTGCAGTGAGACCTACGGTTGCATAAATAAATGAATAAACACATTTGAATTAAAATGATTTATTTCATAGGACACAAATTTATATTATGATATCTGATTATACCACTAAAATTAACCAACTATCCTCATTTTGAAGTACCCACATTTTGGTCAGCTAAACAGCTAGTGAAAGATAAAATAACCAGACTTCTTTCTTTTAGTTGCTGTTTATTCAAACAATGGCCTCAAACTCTTATAACGTCATCGTAAAACTAAAAACAAAGTAAAAAAAAGTCCCGTTATCCTGCTAACTATACAGATAAGCTAAGCTAAGCTAAGATATTTCAATGTGTGTTCGAAGGTTAGTGTCTGATCTGCGTTGAAGTTCTGCGCCGTTCTTTTGTTTCCTTTTAGCAACAGTTAATGTGATAACCACAAGGGGACACTCAAAGACCACTCTACTGTATATGTTTCTCAAAGGCAGAACAGTTTACACTATGATGTATCACATAAATCATAATGATACCATTAACTCTATTTTCCGGTGGATAAGGTGCACAGGGACATTAGGCGAACTTCAAAATTTCTGGTCAATTTGTGTTTTTTAGGTGCACTTTATAGTCCCGAAAAAACGGTACTTAAAATGAGCAAGATTGTCTTCAAACAGACAATAAAGATGACTTTAAGGTTTACTACGCCACATTAAATTTTAGTGTGAAGAAAACCTTACACCTGACTTTCCCTTTAATTACAAAACAACGCCGCTAAACTTAAGTAAAACTGACATTTAATAAGGTGCTTCCATTTGGCGTCAAGGCTGCCGAGATGAGTTGGAACAAATAGAGTAAGGAAAAATAAATATACCTCGCTAGCATTTGTGGTAAAACCGACCCCCTCCATCCATGCCTGTGCACTGACAGGTAGATTAAGGGGCGTGATAGATGCCCCTCTCTCTATCAGCCTCTCTCCATCTCCTTGGCTCCCTCCGCCCTTTTCCTCCCCGCCATCCATCATGGCGGCTGCTGTAATTGCGGCTGCGTGGGGCTGGCAGAAGGAGCCTCCATCCATCTCCTTAACAACAAACAGTCATGAGGACGGATGGTGCTGCAGTCCCCAGTTAATCTCCATCTATAAGCGGGAGGCCGAGGATGCGGGGAAGGAGATGAAGAAAATAACACAAGAGAGAAAAGTAGTGTTGGCTTACTATAAACAAAAAGAGATGGAGAGGGGGACAACACGGAAAGATGGTGGAGGAAAAGGTCAACGCTCAAAAGCGTAAAAAATAGCGGCTGAGTAAAGAGAGTTATTTCTTGCATTGCGGGCGTGTTACTGAGAAAAACAAAGTAATTAGTTACAGTAACTAGTTACTTCATTTATAAAATAACTCAGTTAACCCCCCCCAGATTACTGACACCAAAATGTAGCGTGTTACTCCAAAAGGAACTATCTAGTTACATATTACCGAATATACTTGCATATTAGCCAACCCCTCCAAACTGCTTTAAAATAGCCACATAATAAAAGAACCATAAGAAAAGCTGTGAAAGCGGTAAATCCTTCATATTTCATGGCCTGTGCAATATTGAGGGCTTGCAAACAAACAGTTAGCTGAGACACTTCATATCCATTTTGCCTCTGGCCTTCAAACCATTTGATGAGCTCCTCCATTTCGGGGTTTGGTTCATGTTAATACCCCCTGCTTGCACGTTCGGCAAATAATCAGTTAATTCAAAATGTAACTCATTTTTTGGTGATTCCCGACACCAAAAAATAGCTTGTTACTCCAAAAGTAACCGTCCAGTTACAAATTACTATATATACTCGCATATACGCCAACCCCTTAAACTGCTTTAAAATAACCACATGAAAAAAGAACCAAAAGAAAAGCTGTACACCAACCTATGAAAGCATTTAACCCTTCATATTTCTTGGCTTGTGCAATATTGAGGGCATGCAAACAAACATTTCGCCGAGACACTTCATATCCATTTTGTCTATGGACTTCAAACCACTCGAAGATCTCCTTCTCCATTTCTGGGTTCTGTTCATGGTAATAGCCCCTGTTCGCGTGTTTGCCAAGTAGTTAGCTACAGTTACTAGTTACTTCATTTAAAATGTAACTGAGTTACTCCCAGATTACCGACACCCAAAAGTAGTGCGTTACTCCAAAAGTAATTGTTCAGTTACAAATTACGGTATATACCCGCGAAGTCCCCAAAATGCTGAAAAATAGAAACATAATAAAATAAATAAAACAAAACATGTCCACCAAAATGTGGAAACAGTGAACCCTTCATATTTCTTGGCTAGTCCAATCTCGAGAGCTTGTAAACAAACTCTTAGCCAAGACACTCTATATCTTTTTAATCTTTAGAAATTTAGCCTGTCTTGGAGTATTGCAAAAATAGTTTCACAAATAAAAAGACTAAAATTCAGCACCCTTTAACCACACTTAGTTTTGTCCAATTGATTTGAGGTTGGTTTGAGGGACCTGTATAAGCCACGCCCCCTTCTCCACACATCACCTACCATCCATTACTAGTGACACACAACCAGATATGCGCATACAAGATTACCCCCTGATTCAGCGTTTTATTTCAGCTTAGATACAAGTATAAACGGTAGGTAGAATATCTCTATGATGAGAAATTCAGTGCCCTCGTAGTGTTTGCTTGAGACGGTGCCACCATAACTTTATTCAGTTGTACTTTGTATGTAAACATAAACACGCCCACCCTTCAATTGATGTTGATGTTGTATGTGATAATATAAAAGATGCAATAGTGTTCTGTAGAGGACGTCACAATATGTGGTCTGCATTTAATGAGTAACGAAATAAGGTAGTAAAGTACCATGCAGTAGCGACAGTAAGCTTGCAAAATGTTAATAACGAGTTACAGTATTGGTTACCAAGACAAGTAAATGCGCTCCAGGAATGCGTTCCTGAATTCTTTGCTCACGTTTGCCCCATTTCACGTTGGTTTGTTGTTCCTGTGTAAGCCACGCGACCTTCCCCATGCACTGCCTAAAATTTGTTTCTAATAAGACACAACCAAATATGCACATAAAGCTGACCTCCTGAATTGTTTTATTTCTTAGTTTTAAATTGGGCTTGGATGTGAGTATTTATGGTGGGGAGAATATCTGCATGAGGAGAAAATCAGTGACCTCATACTCTCTGCTTAAGACGGCACCAATTTGACGACTGAGTTGTAGTTTCAGTTGTACTATTCAGTTGTACCCACCTTTTTTCAGCGGATTGAAGGTTGTATGTGAAACTATGCGTGAAGCAGTATTTTTCTGCTGTCAGAGGAACATCGCTTTAAGTAATGCAGTAATGTTTCATGTAGTAACAACAGTTGAGTTACTAATTTGTGTTAAATTTCGTTACAGAGAAAGGTAATTGTGTTCCAGTATCATGTTTCTTTGTCACATGCTAGTCACTGCTATTAAGGCATTCTTCTTCAGACTGGATCTGATTGTCAGCAGTGGAAAAGTACAAACTAGTACCAGGCAGTTTTCAAAATCAGATATGCAACTTGTATTCACCACTTAAAAGTAGCAGTGTATTGTAATTCAGATTCTATTATTTTTACTGAAGGTAAAAAGAATTCCTGCAATGCTGTGTAAGAGTCACAAGACATTCAATATTCATATTTTTGGGGGGCAATGACACGCATACAAAGAATAGTACCATCAGCACTTACGATGTTTAAAATCTTCTTGTTAGGGTTTGGTGCGCCTCCTTCCACCAGAGGGCGCACACTGGGAGCGAGTATGCCCAAACACCACACACCTGTCCGTAATTATCCTGACCTTTTATAATGAGATTTTGGTGGGTCATTTTCACTGTCATTGCTTCATCAGATTTTGCTTTAGTTTCCTGTTTCTGGTTTGGATATTTTGTTGGTTGTTTGCATCCACTTGTTCTTGTTTGTTAGTTTATTGATTGCATTTTAGTGCCACACAAAGTTTGTTAGTTTTGTTCCTGTTTTTTTGTAAGGATATTTTGTTAGTAGTTTCGTGCCTGCTTGTTTGCTACTTTGTTCCCTGCATTTCTAATTCATTCTTTGTTTTAGGTTGGGCTATTGTTATGCTGATTTGGTTTGGACATTTCATTTCATTTTTTTTTATTTTAACTTTGTTCCTGGTTTTATTGTCAAATTCCTTTCCTTATTTGGAAGATTTTGCCTCAGTTCTTGCTTCCTCTCTCTTGGCTCCATCACCCCCAAAACTCATCATAAGATATAAATATATGAAGGGGGAAATGTGCCAAACATCACAAATGATCATCTGCACTTCATGTATTAATGACAGTTAAGTTTTACATTTTTTAATAATGCTTTACAGTACTTGTCATAACTGAGGAAAGCTGTTGTGTAATTGTGTGTGCAACACAAAGGCAACTCTGAGGAAAAATTTGCAGACAAGCCTTGGGGCTGCGTAAGTCTGCATTTGTTGGTGAAGGAAATATGGAAGGCCAGGCAAAGGAGGGGCCAAAAATTTATGCCTGTGCAGCCAGATGACCCAGAAATTGGAGAGGCGCAGGCTCATAAAAATGCACTCCGCACCTAACCCCCCCTCCCCCTTACCCTTAACTTTTCCCCTTCTCTGTTTCTTTCCCTCAACTTCTCCTCCTGCACTCACCTCCACTCCCACTCTGGCATGCGAGTGGCAGAGGGTCACGCTTCTCTGATGTTTTGTGCAAGGTTTTCCAGGGGTCATGGCAGCCATATTTCCTTAATGACTGAGTCACGGGAGTCAACGAGGCTGGGTGGCCAGCCGGGTTCACCTCTCCTGCCACTCGGCCTCGGAGACTAAACACTGCCGTCGCTGGCTTTGCCCTGATTGAACGGCCTCACAACTCTTGTTTTTTGTCAACACAATCGGACGGTGTGGCAGTTTCCTCTCTGAGACGGTGAGAACAGTCTGGGAACTTCTCATTGCTACTAGAAGATCGTCAAAAATGTCTTTACGCATCACTGCTATGTTTTGTTAAGAGCAAATGTGTTGTGGAAAAGAGCAGCTTGCTGTTTTCCTGTGTGCCGCGCACTCTTGAAAGATTTGGTGACTGAGCACTGAAATGATCAAACATGTTTGATAGTTGACACCATTGACACAGCACTGTTTTCCTCCCAAAAGTGTTGGCGCAAAAAGCAAAATTCTATTGGGTTGGGGTCAAGGGCTTAAAGGGTACCCCCAAAAAACAAAAACCATACTAAAGACCGGACGAAAAAAAAATAGTGCAATTTGTTCACTTTGAGGTTTGCCTTGTCATGTTTTTCTTTACAGGCTTTTTTTGGGATAGGGGTTCGGTTTAATTGAATGTTTGACTACAGCTGATGAGTTTATAGTTTAGTAAACACACAAAATAAGGAGATAAGACATCAATGAATGTTGAACTCGCAAGGAGAACAGAAGAGGAATGTATTTTTAAATTGAATTTCCCCCTATGTTCCGGTCCGGAGCCTTCGCTCTGAAAATGCTGGTCTACTAGTGATCCCAAGAGCCAAGTAATCGGTAGGTTCGAGAGCGTTCTACATTTGGGCCCCGGTGCTGTGAAATGCCCTGCCCCCTGATATTCGATCTGCAACCTCAGTGGAAATGTTTAAATCTAGGCTTGAAAAACACTTATATTTTATAGCTTATGAATGACCTATATTTCATGTTGACAATATCTATGTATTGGTTGTTAATGCTACTTCCATTGCAACCTGGACATCCTGGAAGGGGGATTACCTGATGTGAGATCCATTCTCAAAATGTCTTCATTTTCCTCACGTTGAGGTTTTTGAGTTTTTCCTTTCCCTCCTGAAGGTTTTAGACCAGGGTATGGTGTAATAATAGTCTGTAGTTTGCTAAAATCTGTGGTCTCTGCAGGTCTTTACTTGTACATAAAACCCCCCACAATGCCAAATTCCTAATCTGTTCTAAAGGCACTCCCCTGAGCACGTTCTTTTTTATTAAATCTACGAAATTACAAAGGCCTGTGGAAATCAAAGAACAGCGACATTATTGATCAATAATGATGTCAACAGTGCATAATAGTCAAGTCAAGTCATGTTTATTTATACATCCCTTTATCACCAAGAGTCTCAAAGGGCTGCACATACAACAGATCATTTCTCCTTTTTCTCTTTCTCTTTTCCCCTCTCTTTTTCTATTTCTCTGTCCCTCTCCCTTTTCCTCTCTCTTGTTTTTTTCCTCTCTTTTTCTCAATATCCCTTCTTTCATTTTCTTCCTCTTTCTCATTTTTCTCTTTCACGGTTACTCCTTTTCTCCCTACTTCCTTTCTCTGTATCTCTCTCTTTCTCTGTTTCTCTCTGTTTTTCCACTCTCTCTCTTTGTCCCCTATCTACGAGTCCGGCCCCCAGAGAGCTCCTTTCCACCAGTGGAATTTGGTTTCTCAATCAGTAAGAGTAATTCGAATAAATTGTAAGTTTCCATCAAATGAATGTCCCATCAATTAAAGTACAGTAATCCAGAGTCATAATAATGAACAACGATGAGGTATAATAGAGAAAATAACAAACTGCCATCCTATGGAATATTCTTTGGAGGTATCCAATATTAAAAACTGAACAAAAGTACCTTGAGTTGCAATTTGTTTTGTATTAAATGTTCTATATAAAGAAATTTCATTTCAATGGGTTAGTTATTGCTAACCGCATTAATTTAGAAAAAAGTGGTATCAAACTACCTTTATTATTGTAAATGACAAGTGTCAGTGCATTGTTTTTTTTTTTAATTTCAACATTTTTAGATTTTCAGTTTAAAATATCAAAATAGAAATCAAGATACATAATCTATCGCACCTAAATAAAGTATGAATTCCACTTAAGATCTATATTCCTGCCTATACACATTCTCATTGCAATTCCGGGAAGTGCCTTAACTATTGCAGTTCTACATAAAAATGGTAGTAGATTTTTTTAAAATCTCAGTTAAACAAAATCAAAAACTAAGTAATGTGGTTGTGCAATAGAACACAAATGGAACCACAATGTTCAACCTTTTTCAGATGACACTTTGGAGATTTAGTTTAAAGTGCAAATGCCAAACGCATGGCCCGTGGGCCAGCAGTGGCTTGCCACGTTAGTTTACGGGTCACCTGAAAGCAAATTGTACGTCCGTCTTTCAAACTGTGTACAACAATACCAGTAGTTTTACTTCGATTATGTGAATTAAAGTGAACATTCTTCCTAAATCTTCTTATTTTAAACTACATCTGTTGCTTCATGCACGCATTTATATTATATCATATTTCATATTCTATATTTATAGTCAAGATGACTCTATGGAAAGCACAATTGTCTCAAATTATATATATATATATGATATATGATTTATATATATGATTTATATATATATATATATATATATATATATATATATATATATATATATATATATATATATATATATATATATATATACAGACAGATGATTGCAAACTACAGCCTTTTATTAAACCATCCCCTGATCTAAAACATCCATGAAGGCAAGGAAAACCTCAAAACTTCAGCATGTGAATAATGAAGAAACTTGAGAACTTGACATTTCCCATACATAATGTAAGATCATTTTATTCGTGTCAGGAGTTATTTTCTTTATTTCATTGCCCTCAAATAAAGTATCATACATATAAGTTGTTTTAGTAAATTTGAAAAAATAACTAAGAACAGGGCAGCACGGCGGCACAGTGGTTAGCGCTTGTGCGGCACAGTTCATGTCATGGGAACCTGTCGTGGGTTCAAATCCAGCTCCAGACTTCCTGTGCGGAGTTTGTATGTTCTCCCCGTGCTTGCGTGGGTTTTCCTCCCACGTTCCAAAAACATGCATTTCAGGTGAATTGGCCGGTCCAAATTGTCCATAGGTGTGAATGAGCGAATGAGTTGTCTCTCCCTGTGT
Organism: Urocampus carinirostris; assembly: GCF_059441175.1. NCBI lineage: Eukaryota > Metazoa > Chordata > Actinopteri > Syngnathiformes > Syngnathidae > Urocampus > Urocampus carinirostris. The sequence continues at coordinate 24,436,327 of NC_142358.1, read as the reverse complement.
GCCCTGCGATTGGCTGGCAACCAGTTCAGGGTGTCCCCTGCCCACTGCCCAGAGATGGCTGGGATGGGCTCCAGCTTCCCCCCCCCGACCCTAATGAGGATAAGCGGTACGGCTAATGAGATGAGATGAGAACTAAGAACAAACAAGGTAAAATCAGACATTTTACTTTATTTTAGGTATTTATTCAAATTGGTAAAATGATGTATTTTTCTCATTTTTATATAAATAAATAAAACTAGTACTGTAGCAGTAATACAGTGTTACAAAAGTACAAAAAAATACATAAATTAAGAATTAAAAAAATACACTTCGAATGATCAAAGATTGCATTATGGATTAACTATTTCACACTGTCCCTTTAAGAATCTAAACGCATTGGTTCTACATCAGTAGTTAGCCGCTCAACCTGGAAATAAGCACTGATTTGAAAAACGCAGCGGGAGATTCAAAACCAGCTCAATAACAGTGCGATTAAAGATAATCTTTTTTAACTGTGTGTTAACTTTTTCGAGATACCATCGCGCCGTGTATGAGGGGCTTAGCGCTGTGATCAACCCTCGCGGGGAAACCAGCACCCCACCGAGTAAAGAGGACCCCGGGGGCCCTTGCTGCATGAGGGGCCCCATGCACGCTCAAACTTGGGGCCGCCCACAGCCCGGCCGTCCATTGAAGTGCGGCCGCCTGTTGGCCCTTCGCAGCAGGAACCAACAAAGAGAAACGTTTTGAATAATTATGATGTTACTGACGTGTCATTAACAACACAAGCTCTTCTTCTCCCTTTCAAACCACGTGGGTGAGATGTTTGCTCTTCTTTTTGGAGAGTGAAAATAAAAGTTTGGCACCAACGGAGGAAGGGCGACATTTGGGCTGTGTCAAAAGGTTGGCCCCTTCAGGATATATGCGGACAATAAAACACTTTAAAAGCTATTATCAGCGTTTAAATTCCACGTCACCGAGCACACTTTAACTTTATTTACGAGGCACAAAGCATCCCAACCTTTACCGCAATTAGCTTCCTAATTAGCTTTTAGAACAAATTGGCCCCCGAGTGCACAAATTATGACAGATTGCTTCATGTTAATGCGAGACAAAATGCATCATGCGTGAACAAAGTCATCTGTGCATCTCATTAATTGTTCTCATGTAAGACCTGAAAGAAATACACTTATCTTGGCAAGGACGCGATTCAATGAAAAGGGAACGAGTGAGGGGTAGTGATGGGCCGTTCAAGAACGAAACGGATTTATGAGCCCGACTCTCTGAAGTGAACGACAAGTCCCAGCTCCCTATCAATAAGGAGCCGGCTTCCTTTGAAACCCTTTCTCTCGTTTCTCTCTCTCTTTCTCTTGTGCTCTCTTCTCTCTTTGTTCTCTCTATACATCTTTATCTCTATCAATGTGTCCCTTTCTTTGTCTCGCTCTTCATGCCTCCCCCTTTCTCTATTCTTCTCTCTCTCTCATTTTCCCTCTCTTTCTTTCTCTCCATGTTTCTTTCTTTACCTCTTTTTTTCTTTAGATACTTTCCTCTCTTTCTATTGTTTGCTCCCTCTCTGACTCTCTCTGTCTTTCTTTCCCCCTCTCTCTCTTTCTCTTCATTTATTTCTTTGTTCTTCTTTGGATTTTTAAACTTCTTTTTGTTATTTTCATATCCGGCCCCCGTTTTTATCCTTTTCATTTTTGTTTCCTAATTTTTCATTTTGTCCCCTTGTTTTTACTCTTTTACTTAATTATTTTTTTCCTTTTACCCGCTAGCTTTTTGCTTCTTTTTCTTTTTTCTTCTTGTATTTCTTTTTTACTGTGCTTTTTCCCTTTTTTGCTAGTGTCTTCTTTTGTTTTTCCTGCCTTTTTTTTCTTTTAAGTCAGTTTCTTTTTTTCATTTTTCATTTTTTTGCTTTATTTTTGCACCTTTATTAAAGGTATTTCGTGCATAATGTAACTTAACTCTCGTGTTGTTTAAGGGCCATCTTACACTTTTTACACAGCTTCATGGAAATGTAAATAAAAAACAAAATATAATTTTGACTACTTTTGGGACAAATAAAAAATTTGGAAATTTGGAGGCCTGCCTCACTGAGATAAAAGAGTGAATGTCACTCAATTTCTTGCGTCTTAACTCTGAAAAGACCGAAATGTTAGTCATTGGTCCATCTAAATGCCGTGACTTATTCTCAAAAACTGCTGTGAACATTGACAAATGTCACATCACACAGAGTGACTCAGTTAAAAATTTAGGTGTCATATTTGACCCTGATCTAACCTTTGAGATGCATGTAAAGAAAATTACTAGAACCGCTTTCTTCCATCTTCGTAACATTGCCAAAATCCGTTCAATACTGTCTCAGTCTGATGCGGAAACTATAATTCATGCATTTGTTACCTCCCGTCTCGATTACTGTAATGCACTACTCTCCGGTCTCCCGAAGTCCAGAATCAAGTCTCTTCAGCTAGTACAAAATGCCGCAGCGAGGCTTTTAACTAGGACAAAAAAGTACGATCACATAACACCGATTTTGGCTAACTTGCACTGGCTCCCAGTTAGCCAAAGATGTGACTTCAAGGTTCTCTTAGTATTGTACAAAATCATACATGGACTTGCTCCCTCTTATCTTTCAGATCTGATTTGCCCCTATGTCCCGGTCCGAAGCCTACGATCTGAGAGTGCCGGTCTTCTGGTGATCCCGAGAGCAAAGAAGTGTTCTGCTGGTTCGAGAGCGTTCTCCATCCGGGCACCGGTGCTGTGGAATGCTCTTCCTCCTGAGATCCGGTCTGCAACCTCAGTGGGAATGTTTAAATCTAAACTTAAAACTCACTTCTACTCCATTGCATATGAATAATAACCTACTCTTCTTGTCGGCTGAAAAATAGTCTGTGTAACATAGTGTACTAGTGTACTAATCTGTGAAGCCCTTAGAGACTTATTGTGATTAAGGGCTATACAAATAAAAATGACTTGACTTGACTTGACTTAAAAAAAAAGTTATTAAGGTAAATGAAATAAAACTCAGGGTATCTTTTCTGGGGGTTTAACAACACAACAGCGGGTCTTTTTGATTCGAAAACAACAGGAGGGTCGAAGGAACAAATACAATCCGAGGAGCCGTTTGGGGCAAAAAAAGAGCCGGCTCTTTTTTAACGAGTCGAACTGAAAGAGCCGCTTCTCTAAAAAGAGACGGATTCCCCATCACTATTAGCAAGGGTGCGATTGAAAAGAAAAGAGAAAAGAGTGTGGGGTCTTCTCTGGCGTGATAAACAGGAGGAGGAGTAAAAAGAGGAAAAAAGGAAGAGGCGGGAGGACTGAAAGACTGAGAGGGGGGGCAAGAGACCCCGTCGCGTTTTGACCCTCCGAAACCTTCCCGCACACCGCCACCATCATCACGCCTCCTCCTTCCTCTCCTTCTTCAGACTCCAACGCTATCGCTCCTTCCCACTCGTGACATTTGCGTGGACCACAAGCAAAGGGACGCTCGCGATCTCTCTTTTGGAACCTCTTTCGGAGCCTTACCCTTCTCCCCACAGCGGCGAGCATCCCACTCGGCTCGAAGCCGGAGCAAGAGGCGCACTAAGCGGGTGGCAAAGGTCTCACGAGCAGCCTCCGCTCTCCGGACTTAAAAAAAAACGACTCGGAAGCCAACTGGGAGATATTTACGTCTAAGGTGGGATTTTTCGCACCACTATCATTAATTTTAGTGCATTCTCCCCGTTGTAGCTTTTTATAGCATTCAAGCTATAGAAGCGTTTATTGCCACTGTGCACGTTGTAACCCCCCTCGGATGCTATATGTCTTTATTTACGAGCTCAAACTGCCACATTTCCCTGCCATGAAATTGCCAATGCACGTATTGAAAAGGAAACGAGCTGTTACTGAATGTCTTTGGAAATATTTCTTGCAGTGGGGGAAGAGGCTCAGCCTGCTGGACAGTAGCCGGGCAGTGCATCATCATCTCGGAGGGAGGACCGACTGGCGAGTCGCATGGAGAAGAGGGTAAGTCCCGCTTTCGTTTGAGATGTGTGCTGAATTTATTTTACTCGTGTTAATTGAACTCCAAAAATATTTGGGATGGCAGAAAGTGAAAACTTAATTTCGACAGTTTGTGCCTGCAGTGGTCAAACTTTTAGAGTCCACAAATTTGACCAGGGGCTCCGGTTTGGAGACCTATCCAACATTTGTATTTATGAATAAATAGACATGCAGACATCTACGTGTTATATTTCTTTTTTATTGTCATTTTTAAATAGATTTATCTAATCCAATTATTTTAAAACACACGAGAGAAAAATAATGTTAGGACCCTGTTTTAAGCCCTTAATTTGATATTTAGTTTTGTCGTGTTTCTGTAGTAATACTGTTAAAGTATTTTTATTTAATTCCGACAATTTACACATGAGTGGGCAAACTTGGGCTAACTTTTGGAGTGTCGTTCTGCATTGGGTTAAAAAAATGGAATGAGGGTCACGGGTCTGAAGACCTATACAGTTTTTCTCATTTGTATTTATACTTTAATATACATGCAGGCATCTACATATTATTTTTCAAATATTTGTTTTTAAACAGCTTCTTTTGAAAAGCTCAGAATTTCCACAAAATAATATGTTTTAAGAATTTAATTTGATTTTTAGTTTTCTATTATTTCTATGGCATTTTGTAGTATTTCTGCAGTATTACTCTAGTAGTATTTTTGTCGTATTTCTGGAGCTTTTTTGTAGTGTTGCTTCAGAAGTATTTATTTCTCTGGCATTTTTGTAGTATGACAGCGGTAGTATTTTTCTAACATCTCTGTAGATTTTCTGCAGTACTATTTCTGCAGTAATTTGTTATATTTCTGTAGTAGCATTTCTGTGTTTTTATAGTTTTACTATAATAGTATTTTTGTTGCATTTCTGGAGTATCTCTTTGTTCTTTACAGAATTAAAAGAAAATCATATATTAGGTCCTTGTTCTCAATCACTAAGTTTGATATTTAGGTTTGTAGTAATTTTGTTGTATTTTTAAGTTAAAGCAACATAATGTATTAGGTCACTGTTTAAGCACTTAATTTGATATTTTATTTTGTATTATTTCTTATTAAACATTTTTTTGTAGTATATCTGTAGTACTACTTTAGTCGTTTTTTTAGTAGTATTTCTGGAGCTCTTTTGTAGTGTTACTTTAGTATTTCTGTGACATTTTTGTAGTATTTCTGTAGGAGTATTTTGTAGTATTACATTTTTGTAGTAGTATTCGTGTAGTAATTCTGTAGTAGTATTTTTGTAGCATTTCTGTAGTATTTTGTTCTATTTTAGTATTAAAGCAAAATAATATACAGGGTGTTTCAAAATATTTAATATCCTTATAATTATATTATTTAATAATTATAATAAATAAACGTATTTCCTTGTACTAACTCACATACATAATATGTATATAAAGAGAAAAAAAAGTATAGTAATCTGCTGGAGACTGTTACCCAAGATATGCTTCAGCGTGTTTGGCAGGAGCTGGATTACTGACTTGACGTATGCCGTGTCTCAGGCGGTACGGCTATTAAACATTTGTAAAATCGTTCACATAATCCACATACTTTTGAATTTCTTTTTGAGATTATATAAATCTTATCATCTTCATCATTACTACGTTTTAATTCAATTTGCCTTAACCGTGTACTTACTGTAATATTTTAATTTCAAAGGATATCACTTTTTTTGAAACAGGCATTATTAGGTCCCTGTTTTAAGCACTCAATTTGCTATTTAGTTTTGTAGTATGTTTGTAGTATTTCTGCAGTAGTATTGTCATAGTACTTTTGTAGTATTTACATTGTAGTATTTTATAGTACTACTGTAATAGTATTTCTGCTGTAGGACTGTTGTAGTATTTTCTAGTATTTCTAGTGTAGTATTTCATAGTACTACTGTAATAGCATTTTGTATGGAGTATTACTGTTGTAGTATTTTTGTAACATTTCTGTAGTATTTCTTATTTTATTGTTAGATTTAAACACAAATAACATATTAAGTCCTTGTTTTTAACCACTAAGCTTGATATTTAGTTTGGTAGCCATTCAGTTGTATTTTTGTAGTACTTCTGTAGTAGTATTTTTGTAGTATACACACAAAAGGGACAATGGGGATAAAGCTGGAACCCAAAACATGTTTTTCATTAGTAGTATATTATTCACTATCAGATATAAACTCTTGTGATATTGTCATCATTTTTGTTCGGCGGTCCGGATTAAAAAATATGTGACCCGTGGGCCGTTGTTTGCCCACCCCTGGTTTACACCAACCCAAAGGCCCAGTGAACCCAGAGGTGTGCTGACCGAAGCGCCTGCAAAATTGGTTTGTGACCTTTACGAATAAGCAATAAAAAATTAAACTAAAAAGAAAACATGCGCAATTTCTGAGGCTGGGAGGATTCGTCTGCTTGCACTATGCTAGGGGTCAGCAACCTGTGGCTCTACAGCCACATGTGGCTCTTTAGTGGTGCTCTACTGGCTCCCTGGAGCTTTTTAAAAAAATGTTTGAAAATGGAAAACAAAAACGAGGGACACGCATTTTTTTGCAATAAAGTTTCAGTAAGAAGAACTGCATTTTCTAATGTTTTAAAAATGTAAAATATAAATATTTGATATTAAGTAACACACTTTTATGTATGAATCTCTATTTTGTTTTGATTTGAAAAAGGCTTGTCATTTTTGTGAGGCTTGAGCTTGGGCTGCATCAACGAATCGATAAAATGAATGGGAATTGATTATTAAAAGGGTTGGCGGTGAATTTTATCATCGATTTGTTGTATCGTGCGATTTTCTGCTACACTCAACATGTTAAATCAATGCATATAAGAGTGCATTGCATTTCATGTGACGCTGAGAGGGCATGCTTGTAGTACTATTTTAATCCAGCAGAGGCGGACTCATTTTGTTTTCCCGTGACAAATTTGTAGTGGCACCTTGGTCTGACAGGGGGCGCCTCGAAACCGTATTTTAAAGCATTCGTGAATGAATGGTCTTTATTGCATAACAAAATTAGAGGGCTTCTCCTTGCAATTCAAGTATAACTAAGTAATAAGGCAGACAAGTGCAAAAGGATAAAAACGTTAAAAATGCCCGCGGTCCTCTTGATAAGACGAAGTACTTGCATTCTCCTCTGATGTAGCCTCTTTTTTTGCACAGAATAAAAAGTATATTTCATATTTGCAGCATACCTTTTCATGTATTTTTGTTTATTGTGAAGCCATTTGCCCAACACTTGGATTTTTTTCTCATTTTATTTCATAAAGGATTCTGTGGTTTTGTGCACTGTTTTCCCATCCGTCCAAAACTTCAATATTTGAACGAAGAGTAGGAAATAAAAAATGTGTTCTTTACTAATCCATTTTATCCACGAATCAAAAAAATAATAGACCGATTCATTCATTATTAAAACGATCATATGTTTCAGTCTTAGCTCCAGCCATTTTTTGTGGTTGTTTTATTTAGTCTGCTATGGCTCTTTCAACAATTAGGGTTGTCGTTCCCTATACTACGCAAAAAGCACACAAGGGTTAGATAGTGTGGGTCATTGCGAGGAGGAGAGCAGGGGCGGCTGTTCAACTCAGTAAGTAGGTCACCTTTTTTGCTACACTGATTCAGAGGCATGGAGCAGGAGAAGTGAGGCTGCGGGCTGAGACCTCATAGAGGAGGGGAGCAATTAGAGATGGGCATGCATGCACACACACTAAACATTAAAACTAATATTTAATTGTATTAAGAAGTGTGATTGAGTATTTAAGCTGTTGCTGCTTTGAGTTGACGACTAGAGTCCAAAAGCAACCTTTATTTTTTGTCATGTGACAGTTAAATTATCCAGAAATCCAGTAAAGGTCATTAAATAATGCAAACCTGCAAACTTATCTTTTCGCCATATTTTATACGTTTCTTTTGGATAATTTGTTGTTGTGTACGCCAGTGCTCTGCACCCCTTTCTGTACCATGGACCGGTTTAATGTCTGACAATATTAAACATAAGTAATAATAACAATAACAATAATAATACATGCAACAATACTGAGCCTAAATTAACCGTGTTATCACTATACCAGTGGTTCTTAACTGGTCTGATTTGTAGACCCACCATTCCACCGTAATGACAAGCTGCAACCAAAATCAAGAAAATAATTACACTTCTCAAAATTATCAAATGAAGGGGTTGTGCAGTTGAAAGCTAAGATAATAGAATAAATTAACCTGTTTTCAACAACAAAATGACCAGTGAAGTAAAGTCATTTTTATTTGTATAGCCCTTAATTACAAAGTGTCTCAAAGAGCTGCACAGAGCACAGATTATTGCAAACAAACCACAGACTATTATTACACCATCCACTGATCTAAAACCTACACGAGGGCAAATAATACACAGATATTGTCAACATAAAATATAGGTTGTTCACATGCTATAGAATAAAAGTGTGTTTTAAGCTTAGATTAAAAGATTTCCACTGAGGTTGCAGATCGAATCTCAGGGGGAAGAGCATTCCACAGCACCGGGGCCCGAATGGAGAACGCTCCCAAACCTGCGGATCTCTTCTTGGCTCTTGGGATCACGAGTAGACCAGCATTTCCAGAGCGAAGGCTCCATACCGGGAAATTAAATCTGAAAGATATGAGGGAGCAAGTTCATGCATGATTATGTATACTACCAACATAACCAAGAAGTTTTTACCGGAAATATGAAAAGAAAATAGTGTACTAAACAACATAATTACTTAGTTGTGTAGATAATAAAGAAGAATATACTGGTAAAAAAAAAACAATGTACTGTACTTTCAAGCAGTGCTTCAATGGCAGACACCTGTACAATATTTTTGTATTTAACAATGATTTGATTGAATGAATGACTTGATCGATGTTGTCACTGTTTCACACTTTTCCTTACCCTTATCACTAATATTCCTTAATATGGGCAGAAAATGGAAATAAAACTAACAAAATAGCAATAAATTGAGATGTGGTACCTCTGAAACACAATTGGGACAGCGCCGATTGACTGAACGGGAAGAAGAGATTGAGCAGTACATTATCACCACTTACTCTGTCGTGGATGCTCCATTTTTTTCTTCTTCTTAGCATATTTTTGCCAGGGCAAAAGCCTGCAACCCAGTGAACGGATTCACAACCCAATTTTGGGTCTCGATCCACCCAAAAAATGCACTAGAGCAATAGGGATCTGGGTGGCATGAGAAAAGGCATTGGATTTGATCTTATAATCACACCTTTTTTACTGAAAGTACCACCTTGTATCACCTTTTTTATCTCAAAGGCGCACGTGATTGGTCAACGTTGTTTTATACAATGTAATGGAGCATTATGGGAAAGAGTTTAGCCAAAACAAAGCTGTACAATGTGGCACCGTGAATAAAAATAATGAGATCTTACACAGTCCCATACTCCCATACACTGTTGTACGATTGTGCACAGTAAATGATGTGACAATTAGAGTCATTAGATGCCCAAACCCCCCAATTCCAACCCCCTAACACCAAGCGCGAAGCAGGGAGACAATGTTGTAAGTCTTAGGTATGACTCGGCCGAGGATCAAACCTGCGACCTCCTAGTCTCGGGGCGGGCGCCATACCCCAGCCCACTGAGCTGGTTAATAAAGAGGATAAAAGTAATAAGATGAATAGATAAAACCTACTGCTTTTTGACTTGCCATGTCTAATCCTATGGGTTTGTGGGAAGGACTTTCGCCACAATCCAGGTTCGATTCCCGCTGCATCAAATGCTGAGTCAATGAGGTTGACGACAGATCAATTATGGTGATATATTACCGTAAAACCTCGGCGTAACGCGCACCCAAATTTTGATTTTATTTTTGGCTTTGATCATATGATTGGGTGAAAAAATAATGCGTGTATGTGTGAAAACTAAGTTATTGTTTTTCTTTGTCTGTCACTCGGTACTAAACGACCCATGGCTGACTAATGGTGTACATCGTGTAACATTTTTTTGTATTATTTACGATTTTTCAAATAGTCGTTTTTTTGTCCTGTTCAATTTAGACTCTAACCTAGATCGTCTCTGTCACTGGTAGCAGACAACAGTTTTAGATTGATTACTACTATTGCTGCAATACACTAGAACATTTTATCCTAGATCCAGCATTTTTCTTGCGCGTATTGTTTACACTGACAACAATGGCCACCAGATGATGGAGGTGCCGTATCTGAGTGAGATCAGGAGGTTTCCCCGATTACTTGTTACCAGTACTATCTGTTTCGCATGAGGGAGCAAACCCCTTCCCAAAAACGGCCTGGAAAGTGGTTGGCACCAGGCTGTACTTGCTCAAGATGCACCACAGAAAATGGTACACCTACAACTCTAGCAGTTAAGTAACCCGTGAACCGTGATCGTTTACACAACTTCTTTGTTTTTAAATCTACATAGTCCGTCTTGAAGTTAGTAAATAGGTGTCAGTTTTTTTGTTGGGTTTATTATTGCATAATAAAGGGAATTGCAATCATGAATAGGAGGAGCAATTGGCTGTGGTTGACAGGTATGACAATGAACTATTGTGTAAATGTTAAAGTATTTTTCTTAATATCTGTTTCTTTAAAATTGAATACCTTTGTAAAGTTTTACTAATTCATTTAGAGTTTCTGAAACTACTTGTCCTAATTTTCTGCCTCATAAAAAGATGTTTACGCGCCATTAAAATTCATGACATGAACACGTTTCAATAAATGTAAATTATTTACACCCCAGGCCATTACTACTGAACACGTTTTAAATTTACAAATAGAGACTTCATAGCTTTATAGAAGTGATAAGAGACACTTGCAGGAAACAAACAAAAATGTTCATCTGGTCAAAATCCCGTTAAAGTATTACCGTATTTCCCAGACTATATACAGCAACAATTCAAGGTTAATGGATCCCTTAACTGCTCGGGTCGTAGGGGCACCACTATCTGTGGTGTGTCTTGGGCAAGTACGGCCTGGTGGTGCCCATTCATCTCCAAGCTGTTTTTTGGGTAGCGGTTTGCTCTCTATACGACAGAGATACTATTAGGTTACATGGATACCAGTTGCAGGAGAAGTCTCCTGATCTGACTCAGATACAGCACCTTCATTATCTGATCCCTGTTGTTTTTTGGATGAAAGCGGCATTCGCTCTTGAGGGATGAGCCGGGCAGCGGCGTGTGACAATACTGATACTGGGGAAGAACAATTTATAATACAGTAAATAAAATCAGAAATGCCTAACAATACCATGGCACGCTTTTACATTATGGTAACCATTTATGAACGAATCAAATTATTTTGTTGTGAACTCAGATTTCCTCATATTTATGTTCTATGAAATAAGTTTGTTTTATTTCCTGATGTTTTTAATGCAGCCCTGTAGTTTTAATAGTCAATTGTGTCTTGTATATGAAACAAATAGCTCACACAGGATTGTTTGGAGTGTGAGCCTTATAATCAGGTGCGCCTTATAGGACATAAAATTCAGAACCCTTTAGAAAAAAACTACAATTGTAAAAATGATTCAATTATAGAAGCCGTTTCAAAACTCTGGTTTTCTTAACAGCATATTAAAGAAGTAGTGTTACATCCCCATATAAAAAAGTGTTTTTGTAGTTCTCTCGGATAGAATCACTCTTTTCACTGCCGGCGGCTCGACTTTTTAGAGCCCTATTACCCGTTCAAATAACTCAATTACATCTCACAATAAAAATGTCTTTTTTCCCCCCTCTAGTGGCGTAATTGTCAGCTCTGCGACTAAAAAAGAGGGAAATTTGCGGAATTTGTCATCTTGGGCTTTGCACTTTGATCCGCTGGAAGCGCGGAAACCCGATCGGGGTCACACGTAAAAAGAGAGGCGCAATCCGATAGCGGTGATTGTGTTAATAGTCGACCTCCATAAAAGTAGAAGGTGTCTCGGTGCAGGGCCTCAAAGCAGGTGCTTTCTGTGATCCCGGTGGCCATGTGGGACGAACAAACGCAACAATTTGATAAGCAGTTCAGGGACAATGCATTCGATCCCCAAGTGGGCAATTGTTTGGGAGACCGCTGGGGCCTTGCAGATGGGCCGATAAAGTCATAAAATTTAACATATGTTGGAACACCGAGAAATTAGCACAAAAACGACCCCCTGCCTGATGAACGAGAACCCCACAAATAATTATTATATTGTTACAGTTCTTGTTGGTTTTTATTGTGCATGTATTTACAGGGTTTGTACGGGTGCTTGAAATCCTTTAAGATCCATGAATTTTAATGGTGTGTTTTCAAGAAATGAAAAGCGCTAGAATTTTGGGTGAACTGCTTGTAATTGCTTAACTGTTGCCATGTTTATCAACAAGTCTGCTTTCAAATGATGCTTTCTAATTAAAGACAAATTAACGACATTAGTTTGTATGGCTTTGCAATACGAAGAACCCACTATAGGTCACCCAAGAGGTCAAGTGCATGCTACACATAAATAGTGCACTATGAAAATTGTATAAGTGCAAGGATTACATTTATTATGGGCCATGCAAGAAATGTAGTATTGCTTCCCTATGGTTTATTCTAATGGGAATAACTTCCTGCAACTGAAAATGTAAACTACATTTTAAGTCAAGTCATGTGCCCTTAATCACAAAGAGTCTCAATGGGCTGCGTCTCTAACATGAACACATTCCTAATAAAGAAAATTTTCAAATTTCAACTATTTAAGGAGACCTCAAACGTCGCTCCCCACTTTTAAGGGCTAGATCAGGGGGTTCCAACACAATTTACATGGGAGGCTCTGGAGCTGGTGTCTGGGTGAGGTTGGGACCATTTGGGTTTTTCCCCGAAAAAGAGCTGATAAAAACCCACATATCTCATCTCGAAACATAAGAATATCATGGAAAAGTACAGATACCAGTAGGCCATACTCATTCAATACAAGAGACATTTTTTCACCTCATTTATGTTTTCTTTCAACAGTCCATAAACCATATTGAATGCTAGAAGAGACTCATTTGCCTTTTTTTTAATTACAATTTAGGTACAAATTGAGGTAAAAATTACCAATTCGGTCCCCAAGACATAATCTACGTCCTTTATAATTTCCCCGCCTACACTCAAAAAAATATTGATAATTGCTAGAATAGATAACTTTGCCATATTACTGTCAGGTTTACCAAAGATTTGTGTCAAAAATATTGTTGCTCTGCAAAATACAAGCCTTGCAAAGGATTTCTTCTTTTAATTGTTAATCAGAAAATTGGCTTTGAAAGACTTAACATGTGCTTGAATTTGGCCATGAGAAAAGTATACAAATCCCGTAATTACAGTTTTAATATCTGACCTATCGACAGGTAAAAGCAAAAAAAAACCCGTCAATGCCCTGTGATCGGCTGGCCTTTACGTTAGCGTCGTCCGACTCAAGGTTAGTGACACAGATAAAGGCTACCCAGTCAACATTAAGTATTTTTAATATACGTACGGGGATCACTGCCCTCACTATAGCCTCTACAACTGCTGTGTGCAAAGTCACACCCTCCTGTGGTAAATCATAACCTTTGAGCTTGCCCACAGGGAATAGTCCATCATAGACATAAACTACACCAAGCAGATCATAACTTTTACGACGCCTTTGAAATAACACTGAAGTATAGAGGAAGATGTCCGGGGCCGCCGTGCCGTCTTTTGCTGTTGGGATCTGGCTGGCCCCGTGAGACTGCAAAAGGAGTCCCTTTAATCCAGCAGGAAGAAACAGAGATGTGCTGACCCGAGCAGGCTGGATGGAGGAAAGCTGCGGCGGAGCACAAATGAGCTCGCTAACACTGGGAAGGAGCATGAGAGGCGGGCGCGAGGGAGCCAAGCACATGTATATTGATGATGCTTTGTGCTGCTAAGGGGATGCTCCTGCTCTGTTTGTGTGAAGGAGCGTGCGTCCGTGGTGGCAGAACATTTCCTGCAGTTTTTCAGGGCGTGATCGCAAAATGCCTTGTTGCAGCAGGTTACGGGGGCTTTGTTTTGCAAGGGCAGTTAGGGTTTCGACTTGGGCCTTCTTTTATATCTGGTTCAGATCATCTACACTGGTGAGTTGAATTCTAAAAATGATTGCAAGGGTAGGGAACACATGGTTCGCCAAAGAGATATTGTCCCTTTTCATGAGTAGATCTTGCTCGGAGATAAAATATGGCCCATAGTAATCTTGTCTGTGATTTTCTAACTTAAGAGTATGCAAAGCCGAAGCAACACAGAGAAACTATTATTCGGTCCAAAAGATATTGGGCAAAGTTTAAACTCACAGTGTTAAACCAACTGACCCATTTGGCTGTACGTCACTAATGAGTCACTTTATGATGAAAACCCACATAACAAACTGTAAACATCCCCAAAAAACGCACCCAGAGCAATTTCTGTTCGCACCTTGTTTTGAAACCATTTATGAGCCTCAACAATCTCAGGTAAAAGCGGTAAAGAGACAAATTTTAAGTGGTGTATTTGTTGATATGGGACACAGGCTAAGGCATTATTAATATTTCATATTGTAATGCCCCTTAATGTGATCAATGATGTCCTCAGTGGCTGATTAATTCTCATTGCCAAATTATTAACAAAATAACAGACGGTATAAACATTCACACAAGAGCTACTGTTGGTTGTAACGCACACCAACTTCAAAGCACACAACTTTAACGCATCTGTCTCTACCCCCACCATTACAACATTCTCGTTCTGGACGTGCGGGTCCCTGCCATAGATTCTCTCTGTGAAGGTTGCATTTGCCGGTAAATTGGAGGGGTCCGCGAAGTCCGGTCTACACTGACCCTTTTTTGTCTCCTTGCTGTTTCACCATTGACCTGGTTGTCCACATCCCCAGCAAACAGAAGAATGTGCTGTAGGGTCATTCCCTTCCTCCTGTTGTGTTGTACAGGTCTTAATTGCCAGACGATCTTCTCCACCCATGGAGTTCTGCGCTCACCCATTGCACACTGACATCGCCGAAACAGGGTTACCGGTTGTCTGTAGTGCCCCCTTGGCTGTAATCTTCCTCTCCATGGCGAGATCAAGCGGTTCTCCTCTGGCTTCTGGGTGGACGACTGGATCATCTAGCCTCAGTTCATATGGCCTGAGAACTTGAATACACTGATTGCGTATCAGTTCATTTTGGACTGCGTTGATCATCCTAGCATATGCACGCCAACCCAGGCTATCAATCTCATGCGCAAGGCAACGAAGCAGGTCCCCTGGTTGTCAATCACGGTGCTTAAATTCACGGCGCAGTGAGTCTTTCAAATTAAACTGTCCATACCGCTTTTGCATCACCCCCACCCGAGCACAGTAATGAAGTCTATCTCTGTAGTTCAGCATCAGCAAACAGGATGTGGCGTCATCAATCAGCGACGGTGCTAAATGCACAGCCTGCTGCCTCAGCAACCAACTCAAATTGTGCTCTGTAAGCTTCCCATTTTCCCTTCCCGGAGAACTTGAGCTCTTTAATGTCAACTGCTGGTGTAATACTTCTGGTGAAACACCGGTGTTATGGCGATTACTCCTGGTGTAACTTGACGCAAGCATGTCAATCATCCACTCCGCGAGTTCTCCTTTCAAAACCCGCCATTGAGTGGGTAGCCGTCCATTATTGCATGCATACCAGGCAAGCGACGGAAAATCCAATACTTCTGACACCAATGTAATGCCCCTCGGCGTGATGAACGATGAACTCAGTCGCTGATGAAGTCTCGTCACCAATTTGATAACAAAATAAAAGGCGGACTAAACATTCACACAAGAGCTACTGTTGGTCGTAACCCACACCGTTCGTGTGCACACACAGATTGACTACAAAGCACACCACTTAAAGCACACAATCTCCGCATTTGTCGCCTCCCCCCTCCCTTGTGTCATGTCCTTTTTTAAAGGGTCCATGCGTTGACAAAAACAAAAGTAACAGACAAGACATGATATTTTATCAAATGATCAAACGTCACACAGGGAAATACATTTTGTCTGGGGAGCAGCAACTAGTATTAAGTATGCTATTTGATAAGTTAATACTTTACTGGAGTCTCAAAAAGTAGAGAAGTCATCCTCAATGAACTTGCAAGGAGAACAGGAGAGGACTGTAAAAATAAACCTGACAATGCAAAAATCCAAATTTGTTCTCAAAGTCCTCCCCTGAGCGCTTTCTTTTTATGGGTGATCAAAAACAGCAACATTATTGGCCAATAGTGACAACGATGTAAACAGGGCATAATCGTCAAAATGACTAAGAATCTTGGCATCCTATTCAATCACTGTTGCAAGTGTCGAATTTTAAGGCAGAGAAAAGCAGAATAAAGTTATCATTAATTTCTCAAGTGAGAAAAACATTGCTTTATTTAAAAAATGGAAATACATTTGTAATGTTCCCTTAAGCAAGCTACACTAACATTTTTTTGTACCACGGACCAAATTAATGTCAAATTGGCATAAACATGTTTGTACTTTTACAATCTTAATTGTAATATTACTACTACTACAAATAATAATAATATTAATAAGGATAATAGTAAAAACAACAATTGGATTGATTGAATAAATTAAATGTATTGTTTAAATCAAGATGACGGCAATAAAACAATAGGAACCAAAAATTAGGGGATCTATCTGTGCGTCCTGTTACTACATGATGTAAGGTCCGATACCGGTCCGCCCTGGCAACTGGGGATCCCTGCCCCAGAGCATTTTTTTCTAATGTTAAGCAAGAAGATTTCCTGTTAGTGCAATTTTGAAAAAACTAAGGATATAACAGCTATTTTTTTATTACCTTTTTTTAACGGTTATTGACAAATTTTACCAAAATCTTTGGCTATGCTTTGGCAATAGTTTCAAACTGAAATCCAAACTACTTTCTATGTGGCTATTTGAGAATTTTACGAAACACATACATTCTAAAAATAAGATAGAGAGTTAGTTTTGAATTCAGTAATTTGCAACTATGGATATTTAACACTGTGAAACATTCGGGACCAGAACTTAACACAACGTGAATGTGTGCTTCTTTAAAAGTAATGCGTTTATCATTTAGTAAACAATCAAAATGGAGAATATATCAATAAACGTTAAACTTGCAAGGAGAACAGGAGAGTACTGGACAGAAAAACCCTCATGATGCAAAATTCTAAATCTGCTTTAAAGGTTCTCCCCTGACCCCTTATTTTCTATCAAATCTCTTAGGCTAAAAAAAGCAGATCCACCCTAAAGTGTGGTAATCAGCACATTATTGGCCAATAGTGACAACGATGTAAACAGTGCATAATAGCCAAAATAACAAACAAAAGCGAGGAATAACAGTCAAAATTACGAACAGGAATTGTATGCAACCTCATTTTACATTCTTCCAATATTAACAACAGAAACAAGCAAAATAAACCTATAAAAAGGTATGGATATATGGAATTATCATGTTCTAAAACTGAAAAGTAAGAATGATTGCTTTGAAACCTGGTTTTAAGCATCCATTTTGCATGAATATTTACAATAAAAAGCTCAAAAGATGACATCAGTATTTTTTGAAATAGCAGCAACGATAAAAGAAAAATTGGGTCCACGGTTCGAGACCGGGTGGAAACATTTGTTGGCCTGGGATGGGCGCCACCAAGCTGTAGTTGCCCAAGACACATCACAGGAAATGGTGCCCCTACAACCCTAGTGCTTAAGGGATAGTCCCATCCACCCACACTGCTGAGGTACGGAATGCTGACTATATTGGTAAATTTTAGACCAGAAAGATAAACCTTTTGAGTTAGCTCAATTGCATTTTGAGTTTTTTAATGCCTGTTATCAAATTTAGTGCCTAAAAAGATGAACCTGGCCTATTTTATTCCTTTAATTCTGAGTGTTTCAAACCAATTTCATCAAATGAATCTACTTATAAATACTTATAAAATGAACTGGAATTGTGGTGCGCCAGTACAACATGACCCGCGTTGAGACGCGAAACCATTTCTGGGTCGCATTTCCCTTAATGGCACAGTAATTGATCTCTAGAGTGACCTACCTAATTGCTTTTAAAACATTGTCATCCTGGCCAAACTTGCTCTGCCCTGAGAGAGTAGAATATGTATCTGAAAAAGCTGCTCAGTCAGCAAATCCAACAATGCTGAAACCGCTTTTTGGGGGCAACTTTTTTACATCTGGGGTAACCTACCTGACTGCCTGTAAAAGATAATTCTGATATTCAATCACTTTCTGGCCTGGAAGACTGGATTGTCTTTCTAAAAAAACTTCTGAGTCAGCAAAACCAAAAGTACAGAGGCTGTTTTTTGACTCTTTCTCTAGCGTGACCTACCTGATTGCTTGTGAAAAATTATGAGCCTGGCCAAACCTTTATGGCCTAGGAGAGTAGAGTGTCTTTCTAGTAAAGCGGCTGAGTTAGCAAAACCAAAACTGTGAAAAGTGTATCGACTCTAAGGGGCCGGTCACACAGCCGTTTGCGGCTGAATCACGGCTAAAATTTTGCATTTTTTTTTGCCCGTGGTTGCCCGCGATGGAAAATGCGCAAAATTGGCCAACCCGCTGTTCATCGGTGGTATGCCCGCAAAACAGACGCCGGCGACTGTTCCGCTTCCTCATCGCGTCATTTCTGCGTCATTTTCTCGTGTGGACCACGGGTATAAAAGCTCCCGAGCCGGTGTTGTGCCCAAATCCGACTCCTACGCAACACGCGAGTAAAGCACTGCTGTATCTCGTCTATATGGCGGTCTCAAAACGTCCAACAGCGCCCAACAGTGTCTGCTTCACGGCCAGAAATTTCTGGCCGTGGTTCAGCCTCGATACGCTCGTGAAAGGCTGTGTACCCGCGCTCTGAAGAATTGAGCAGCGCAAAACTTATTCACGCTGCCACCCGCGCGCGAATTTCCGACCGCGTGTTAAGCACTGCTGTATCTCGTCTGTATGGCGATCTCAAAGCGTCCAATAGCGTCCGCCTCACAGGCAGAAATTTCTGGCCGTGATTCAGCCGCAAATGTAAATGTCTGTGTGACCGGCCCCTAAGACTATCGGCAGATATTAAAAATGTTTAAAACATGCCAAATTATTTAACCCGAGGCTGCCAGAGACTGAATATTTTGCCCACCCCTTTTATAGCAATAGACTTTTCCAAACAGTGCTACAGTAAAAGAACAAAAAGTGACTTAATCGAAAAGAACCACATGAGCCACGTTATACCATCATGTTCATTGTCATATTTGTCTCAATTTGTTTGTCTGCTCCTCTTTCAGTATGAAGATCTGGTGCACTACTCCGGGACAGAGGCCATGTCGATGGGAGTGTACGGGGAAGATGTCAGGCAACTTCCGACCCCTCAGTACGGAGCCGCCATCCCCGACTCCTTGAAACACCACAAGGACCAGATTTATGGGTGCGTTCGCCTGTGCGCAACCTAATCATTGTTGGGCGCGTTACTGAAAAGCAGCAATTAATGATCTTTACTAGTTACTTCATTTTAAAAGTAATTCAGTTACCCCACTGAGTAATAACACCTAAAATGAGTGCGTTACTCTGAAAGTAATTATCTAGTTACAAGTTACTTTATTTACTTGAATACAACCCAACCCCCTAAAAATGCTTCAAAATAACCATATGATAAAATAAATATTTGCAAATTACTGGCAAATTACTTTAACTATCTTGCACACCTGCCACTGGAAATATTCTGTTTTTTATTTTTTATATTTCTAAGTACTTGATTATACTGTTGACATTCTTAGCTGTTATTCATTACTTTTTGTCTTACTGCTGTAACAAAAGAAATGTCCCCATTGTGGGACGAATAAAGGATTATCTTATCTTATTTACAGTCAGGAGAATAACCACATGAAGAGAAACTCATTGTGCTTGTACTCTGTGCTCGTATTCAGTTTTTGTACTCTGTATTGCTGGGAAACATAACCATGCCCACACCGCTGAGTTTAAGGCTGGTGGATCGGGGATTGCTCGTGACGACATGAATCATGTAAGAGGATTCAGGAGTCGTAGGACACTATAATTCATGAGATGCATAGAAAACGTAGCAAAAAATATGTTGTAACACACCATTCAGTAATATCAGTAACGATATAATATTTTATTGGCTAATTAAATATTAATGCTTTCCAGTACTCATTACATAAAAAGTACCATAAAGCGCACAGTATTAGAAGGCGCACCCCCCCCCCAAAAAGTCTTTGGTCATACATTTTTTATATATGCGACGCACTGGACTATATGTAAGGTGCATGGACTTAAAACTAAATTAAGGGCAACCATATTTTGTTTGTTGCGCATTTTATTTACCCACGGTATATAATAGTGCAAAGATTGTTTATTCAAAAAATGTCGCTGACCAATATCGCAGCGGGAATCAAACTCATGTCGCCACGACGGAAACTTGGACCACTAGACCACCAAATGACATATGAAAAAGCATTAGGTTTTATATCATACTATTTTACTCAGGGTGCCAGAGACGAACGTTAGATAATAAAGAAGAAAGTTGTCCTGAAAGATATGAATAAAGTTCGATTCATCATCAGCTACACCTCTGAGTTGTTTCCTTCGTCATGCTTTATTGTGTTTATTTGAATATTTCAGGACGACTTTCATTTTCCTCCGTTCTCTAACATTGGTCTCGGGTACTGTGAGTACAAATAGAGAGATCTGCATCCCTGGTGGTCAAGCGGTCAGGATTCAGTGCTTTCACCTGGGTTTGACTCCAGTTTCGCACATCATTTTGCAAATTTGATCAGCAAAGTTTTTCGATTAATCAATCATTGCACAAATAAGGTATTACTGTAAAATCTCGTGTAGTAACACACTTGTCTTGGGATCAAGAAGTCGCAGGTTCAATTTCCGGCTCCTCCGTGATATATGTCAAAGTGTCCTTGGGCAAGACACTGAATCCCTAATGCCCCCAATAAGCAAGTAGGCGCCTTGCATGGCTGACTCCCTATTGGTGTGTGACTGTGTGAATGTGTAAGTGTGAAGCACATTGTAAAGCACTTTGGGATGTCTTCATTGACTTGAAAAGCGCTATATAAATGCAGACCATTTACCATTTAATTACTGTATAGATTTCCGATTTTATCCACCAGTATTTTCCAGTATACAAGGTGTACGGGTTATAAAACAGTTTAAACTTTCTGGCCAATTTGGGGTTTTTAGGTGCGCTGTATGTTCCGTAAGATACGGTAATTGCGTTTCTCTGTTACACGTTAGTCGCAAGGCTGAACCCAATACACATCTGGTGAACACCGTGATTTATTTAAAACACTCGAGACTGTGCGCGCACTTGAGGCACATTAACATTCAGCCGGTGTTTGTGACGTTTTCAGCTGTCACTATCATAAATTCTGTTCTATAAAATGACTCGCGGCACCTCCCGCGAATGTTTGGCGTTGGAGCTGTGTGTCAACTGTCGCTGCGTTTATGTGAAGTATGTTAACCGTTTTTCTGTGCGCTCGTATCTGCAGTCACCCGCTGTTCCCACTGCTGGCCTTAGTGTTTGAAAAGTGCGAGCTGGCCACCTGCTCCCCCCGAGACTCGGCCTCCATGTCGGCCGCATCCCACCTCCCCGGTATGACCAGTCACAGTGATGTCTGCTCATCGGAATCCTTCAATGATGATATCGCCGCCTTCGCTAAACAGGTGAGCTGCAGCAACAACAGCCAATGACAGTAAAGGTTGTTCAGTGTAACCCAGTGTTTCCGAACTATGGCCCGTAAACCAGATACACAGTCTGTTCGGCCCCTTGAACAATACCAGAAAGTTTTGGAGTGCATCTATTTTACCTGATAAAGAACTCAAAGTCTGGGAATGGATCACTGTTCCAGACTCTCACCACTGGACTAGCAACCATATAGACGACATAAAAAGCCATTGGGTTTTATCCCACCACACTATCTTTAGTGATGGTACCAGAGACGAATGTTAATTTCGTTGTGCATTTCACATGTTACAACAACAATAAAGTCTAATCTCCTAATACATTTTAAGTGAGAAACCTGAATTTCAGTTATTTCCATTCTCTAACATTCATCTCTGGTACTGTGACTTAAGATGATAATGAAGTAAAATCGCCTCTTTGTATGTCCCCTATATCACCGGTGGTCTAGTGATTATGATTCCATGCTCTCGCTGCCATGTTCCAGATACCATTCCTTTTGCATGCAATGTAAAACAAAATAGATAAAATTACTAGCTACTCCACTTTAAAAGTAATCGATTTCCCTCCCCCCCATTACCGACACCCAAATGTAGCGCGTTACTCGGAAAGTTACTATTTACTTACGAATTACCATATATACTCGCATTGAAGCCGACCCGCCGAAGCTGCTTTAAAATAGCTGCATAATAAATATAATAATAATTATAAGTATAGTGATATTAATAATAATAAAAAATATAATGATGATGATAATAATAATAATAATAATAATAATAATAATAATAATAATAATAATAATAATAATAATAATAATAATAATAATAATAATGATGATGATGATAATTATATTAAAAAAATGGGAAAAAACATGTACACCAACCTGTGGAAGCAGTAAAGCCTTCATAATTCTTCACTGGTTCTTGCAATCTTGAAAGCTTGCAAATGAACCCTAAGCCGAAACACTTCATATCCATATCCATTTTGGGTTCAGACCACTGGAGATTTACTTCTCCACTTTTAGGTACTCTCAATTTTATATTTTCCCCCAGGCATTGTATATTGCAAAAACTATTTTATAAATAAAAAGACCAAAATTCAGCAAACTTCCACTGTAAATTCTGTGCTCACATTAGACCCATTGATTGAGTTAGTTTGTTGTACCTGTATAACCCATTCCCCCACATGCGGCCTACAATTTGCTACTGGAAACACAAAAAGATACGCTCATATAAACTGCCTCCCGCTTTCAGTATTTTGTTTTATAATTGTATCTTCATGTTGACAACTTCAGTGTCCTCATATTCCGTGCTTGAGAAAATGGCATTGTAACTTTAATCAGGTGTACTTTGAAGGCCTATAAAACATGTTGGCAATATTGATACTTTGATACATCGTGAGTGAAGGAGTGAAAGACTGCTATAAAAGAACATTGTCACTTATGACCTGTCCTTTGTAATTGGCGGAATAACGTTCCATAGGCAGTTGAATTACAAAATGTTACTAATAGCGCGTTAAAGTATTCATTACGGAGAAAAATAATTGCGTTCCAGGAAACACCTTAATCCCAACTCTGGATACAATCACAATACATTTTTCACTTACAGTGTTTAGAATAGACAAATAGAATATAATTTATTGTCACTGTAACATGTGAAACGCACAACAAAATTAAACTTTCGTCTCTGGTACTGTGACTAACAAAAGTGAGATAAAATCTACTACCTTTTCGCAAATTGTTTATTTCATACTACTTTTGGTCTAGTCCTTTGACAACTAAGCTGATCTTGGACCTGTTGGGACTGTTCCTTGGACTTTTTTTGTGTAGAACCCACATAGTGGTCATATCCCTCAAGAGGGGTGACCGACAGCAAGACAAACACATACAATAACAAAGAAAATAAAAGGGAAAAAAATAGCAAAAAAACGCACAGAAAATTTTTGGGACCATGGCCAACCCAATTGCCCAAACACCCAAACAAGTTGGGCACCTTGGCACCTAAGTTGGTCATGCTTTCGTCCTTCCAGATGAAACGGGGCACCAGAAAGCGGCCATGTCACTCGGGTCAGAGTGACACAACACACTCTTTTGTTCAACAGCAGGGCCCGACAGCTTTCACTGGTTTACCCCTGCCGCGTCATACGGGTGCCCAACTTCCACATCCTCTCACATTTAGTGACCCTATAACTAGGGTTTGCGAGACCTTTCGGTCTCCCGACCCCCTTTCTTTGCCTTGCTGTCTCTTAGGGAGTAGAGATAGAGAGGAGAGGATCCCCAGTCCCCTCGCTCCCTCCACAGCGGACCATGGTGGGAGAATTCTCTTACCTCTCACAAGGAGAGGGCCCCTCACCACAGGGCAAATTTATTTCATAAATAGTGTTATTATTTATCTTCAGACTTTTGATCTGT
Source organism: Urocampus carinirostris (assembly GCF_059441175.1). Lineage (NCBI taxonomy): Eukaryota > Metazoa > Chordata > Actinopteri > Syngnathiformes > Syngnathidae > Urocampus > Urocampus carinirostris. Next base: position 24,412,298 of record NC_142358.1, on the reverse strand, counting down.
AAAAATCCAGATAGGGTTATTTGTTTATTATTTGTTTCACTAAAATTGTTCTTTATCTTTACTTTCTGACTTTTGTTCTCTGAAGAATCCAGAAGGGTTATTTAATTGTGGCTTTCTGGAGAATATCACATTTTTACATTTAGGCACTCCTGCAATTGTCACACTTTTTCTGTTACAAACTGACCCCGGCCCCTCATCAGAGAAGGGAAAGGTTATGTGGCCCTCACAGGAAAAATCCCTGATGTAACCTCGTCCTACTCCATTTTCATTCAATGTGTTGCAGATTCGTTCAGAGAAACCGATATTTTCTTCGAATCCAGAGCTGGACAATTTGGTGAGATGCATGAAATACTTTTAGAAATATTAAAACATCAACACTATGTTTTTTCGACCTATAATCAACTCAATTTTTCCTTGTAGATGATTCAAGCCATACAGGTTCTTCGGTTTCATTTACTGGAGTTAGAGAAGGTTGGTTGATGAATCATTGTTGCGAAAAAAAGTCCAACATCAATGAAAAGAAAAATATATACTTAAGGGTCATTTTGTATTATTTAGCACCTCCTAGTGGATTAAAAAACCTTGGATAGGGTTTTCAAATTTTATTTTCCACTGATCAACAAAGCCATTGTAACCAGAATAAATGATTAAAAATGCTATTTATTATGTGAACTACAGAATACAAGTAACAATAACAATAAAATATTTTTTCAAAGGGGCATTGTGCATTAATTAGCGTCACCTAGTGTTAAAAAACTAAATTCATTCAAAAAACAACCACATTGTTTTGAGTAATAATTAAAAATACAATCAAATAATATCAAACATGTAATTTATTTTGTCCTGTGTTATGTATTCAATTCTGTCACAGTAATTTGTTATTAAAAATAAGGCGGCCCAGTTTCCCGAGCTTTTCACCTATTTGTTGATCAGTGTTTAACGAATCGGCTACTATATCGATCTACAAATAGGTGAAATGATATGACAGTTTGACCCACCCCCTCATTTGAATAACGTTTTTTTTGTGACGTAATACACAACAAAATACATGACCCCAAAAAAGACAAAAGACTCAAAAGAACAAAATGCATAAACAAATTATAAAATTGCATTTATGTCATGTATTGGAAATATTTCAGTATTATGTGATTTATTTATGTGTTAAATTATTTATTTGACATATATTTGGGTATTTATTTATTTATACATTTATTTCAACATATTGCAAGTTTGGTCATCCATAATTTAGTACCATTTTCTACATTGTAAAATGAAAAAGAATAATAAAAAATTAAAAAAATTCCAGTTATCGTTATCTTCAATTCGGTCCGAAAAGATAAATGATTATTTTATTTTCGTGCAACATTTCCAGTGCATGTTTTCATCATTTGTTACCCTGTTTTGCAATCATGACTGAAACATTTATATCTCAGGTGCACGACTTATGCGATAACTTCTGCCACCGTTACATCACCTGCCTGAAGGGCAAAATGCCTACCGACTTGGTCTTGGATGAAAGGGAGGGTGGTTCCAAGTCTGACATGGAGGACTTTAACGGATCCTGCACTAGTCTATCGGAGCAGGTGAGGCTGGATAGACAAAGGATTTGGGAAAAGAAGAGTTTGAGAAAAAAAGGGGATGTAAAATTAATGGCTCAAGAATTCATGACTCATCCCTTATTTTTATCTTTTTGTGTCTCGGCAGAACGCATCGTGGTTACGAGAGCCGGACGAATGTGCCACCACTCCTTTGGGAACGCCGGGCACTTGCGGTTTGCCTTCACACAGCACAGCAGACAACTGTAGTGACACAGGTGCCCTTCTACACGCATACAACACACAAAATCATGCATCTTGTTAGCTGACTAATATCCGATTTTAATGTTGTGTTTTCAAAGATTGAAAACTGATTAAAATTTGAGTAAAGTGCTTGTAAATGCTTGAAATTGTCACCATGTTTCTTAATAAGCCTGGATAAATATGACTCACATACTGCTCTCCAATGGCTTCGCTTTGCCATTGCATGTTTTCCTAACCTGTGATTAACTGCAGCTGGAATTGGTTTGTAGGGAATTGTCCTATGAAGCGTCATCGCCCTCTACTGTAAGTGCAAGGGATATGTATCAAGTATGGTCAATTATTATGGCCCATGAAAAAATTAAGATAGTGTTTCTCAGTGGTGAATTGTGATGAGAGGAACTTCCTGCAACTTAAATTGTAAGCTACATATAAAGTAGTTTTTACCCAACACCTATAAGGGAGGAAATTGTCCCAAAAACAAATATATTTACGGTTTACCAGTGTCTGAAACTCATGACAAAAAGTTTCCGGAAACCACGGCAGACAACTCTGAAAAGTTGACTGCCCAGCCATAAAGTTGCCTGCCCCATTTTTCACAACTTGAAACGCAATACGACGACTAATCGCAAAAAAAAAAACATTTTTGCAAAGTATTAAGGACACTTTAAAATTACGTTTATTATAAATCTACTTATAACATTCATTGCATGTACAGTATATGACATTGCTGTTTTCCATCTGCCATCAGTATGTACCTGTATTCACTCATCTTCATTCATGCAATGTTTGCATTACGTCGTCTGCTACAAGCCACGTGAACTCCTCTTTCCACGATGCTTTTAATGTACGTTTTCGTTTTGTAGCGTCATCAATTTTGTTAGCTTCTTTTGAATCTTTCTTCTGGGGCTGAGGTTTTGGCTTGATTCCAAACCACTTATCCATTTTTTTTGTGTTCTCTGTGCGTTTACTTTGGAAAATGATATGCAAATGCACGACCTTATAAGGTTCGGCAAAGTCCGGAAGTACGAAGTTATTTGATGCAGGCTTCTGATTGCCTGCCGAGTATGCAAATTGCCAAACGAACCGAAATTCCGAAATTTCCAAACCCAAAAAAGATTTCGAAATCGGAATAAAACAAACGTTTGATTTGAAAAGAAAAGAAATCTTTTTTTTTTCTAGAAAAAGTTGTCGGCCACCCAGGCGGAGACAGTTGTACGCCCGATGTAAAAGATGCACGCCCTTGTTGAAATTTCCTTTAATCCTCGAGAAACAATGACAAGTAAATACGTCCGGGCAGGCGTTATTTCAGACACTGGGTGTACCCAATATGTAAAAATCATATGTCTTGATAAATACTCACGCAAGGATAAAAATCACATATTAAAACGCAGTGGTGGCTTTGTAAAATACATGATTCAGACCTTATCAGGATTTACATTTATTAAGCGGCTGAGTAATTATAAAATATAAAGGTCCAGGGTTTAATTCCAACTGCTGCAGTTTTGTATGTTCTTCCTGTGCCTGTGTGGGTTTTTATTGGCACTCCAGTTTCCTCCCACATTCCAAAAACATGCAAATCAGGTTGATTGGCCGGTCCAAATTGTCCCTAGGTGTGAATAAGTCAGTGGTTTGTCTCTGTGTGCCCTGCGACTGGCTGGCAACCAGATCAGGATGTCCCCTGCCAAGGCTGGGATGGGCTCTAGCGCCCCCCGCGACCCTAGTGAGGATATGTGGCGCAGAAAATGGATGGATGTATTTATTGATCATACATTTTTTTCGTCCTGGGCCTTAAAAACGTTTGCCCACCCCTGTATTTGAACAGGCAAGGAAAGGATTAACTGAAGAACAAAATCAAACAAATAAAAAAAAAAATCACAGAGCATACTGTAACCCTTATACAGTGTAATTGAATAAACTACAGAAAATGTTGCTTTAATATGAAATACAAGAGTCAAGCCACAGCTTCTCCCTGTTCATTGCACCGAATGCACAAATCACCGACTCTATCATCTTGCATCAATGAATTTTTATTGAATCTTTAACTCGTGCCCTCTTTCATTTTATGCGGTTGTGCTGAAACCATTAACTGTTAAACTGCCCGGCTTCATTTTATATCGTCAATATAATTTCCTTTTTTAAATCGCGTAAATTTTGTCGGGAAGTTAGCTGGCCTTAAGCTTGTCACTTGATTTCATTCTTCAGTTAAGGCAAAAATATTCTCTACTTACTCAAATGTTGTGTTGGATTTTGCTACTTTGAGAATTCCATAAATCTTTTTACAAGTTGCAACAGATTGTGGGAAAACAACAATGCGATATCAACTCTACTTCAAGCAATAGGTGAACACTACAGTTGAATATCTAGCAGTACCTTTAAGGGACATTGTGTATTATTTAGCGCCACTTTGTGGTGAAAAAAAAACACAAGTGAAATAAACAATATTTAGGCAAATAATAAGCAATGATACATTAATAATCACATAAACAAGCATTTTTAAATACTCGTGGGTCAATAAATATGAATTCATTTTCCATAATAGAGGGAACTGACGTGATTGTCAGCCATCTTGCTGCTACGGGAGCCCCAAAAACCAAAAATCCTTTGATAGACTAAAAACCTTGTTATAGTCTCTGTAGTTTGTATTTTTCCGTATTCTCTTTTAGCACTTGTTTTTGGTTGCACTACACAATACAGCGATATCTAGTGGTCACATGTTACACTGGTCCCTGGTCATTGTTACTCGAGCGTCATTCTGTACAATTATGATTTGAATTGATTTAATGAAAAGAATTAACCAACAAACTTTATCGTATTCAAATGACTTAAATGATTGATTAAACATCTTGTGCTAAAAAATAGACCGAAAAATAGACTTTAATCAGTTTTTAACTTCACAATCAATACTTTTGCATAAAATTTATATCAATAGCCTGTCCCTAGTAGCAGACAGACAGACAGACAAACAGACAGACAGACAGACAGACAGACAGACAGACAGACAGACAGACAGACAGACAGATAGACAGACAGATAGACAGACAGACAGATAGATAGATAGATAGATAGATAGATAGATAGATAGATAGATAGATAGATAGATAGATAGATAGATAGATAGATAGATAGATAGATAGATAGATAGATAGATAGATAGATAGATAGATAGATAGATAGATAGATAGATAGATAGATAGATAGATAGATAGATACTTTATTCATCCCGAAGGGAAATTCACTCTTCCAGCAGTATCCTTGAGTTCAAAAATAAAATAATAAATTAAAGATATAGAATACAAAAATACCCAATAGAACGTTTTGCTATTTAAATAGTGCTACGGAAAATACACACTGAAATATAAATAGGGTAATATGCAAATGTGGGGGTGGGGTTTACTGTGGCCTTTTACTCCCCCGGGTGGAGTTGAAGAGCCTCATGGCATGAGGAAGAAATGATCTCCTCAGTAGCAGTGCCAATACATTTTTTTTTTCAAATTTATCGTTACTCCTGATAGTTGTCGGTACCAGTAAAAGCTGCCATATAGTGAACATTTTCACAGTCAGGATTACCCACAATATTATATTGTGGTATATTTTGTGCAGTTTTAAGGAAATACATAACTAGATTACTATGTTTTCCTTGGGTTTTTTGTGGGATTGTAAGTGGTATTGGTATTTCGTATCAATACCACCGACAGTGGTGCTCTTATGACCCAAATGTCTAAGGGATCCGTTAACCATGAACTGTGATTGGTGACTACTGAAATGTCGGTGGTTGTTTTTGTAATATATTATTTCGCCCTTCGTAACTGTACTACAATATTAAAAATACGACATGAGTTACTCAAGATACGAGAAATTTAAGATGTATTTCGAGATTTTTTTTACCTGACATATGTAAGAAAATCTTTGGTACGAACATTTCTAGATGCTACTACCAGAGATTGCTTGAGACTGTCAGCATTTGCTCGTCCAAGTTAGCCCCTATGTTTCCTACCATACAGACCTGATCCCACAGTCTTGTGTTGTGTTACTATTATTATTTTTTAGATATCATCGCTACCAATTCCGTCAGATCCTAGCGTTCAATTCTGATTTGAATGTGTTTTGAGCGATCAACATTTTTTTAAACTTTTGAACTTGGATGCTTTTGGGAGGCCAGGAACGGATTAATAGGTTTTCAGTCATTTCTTATCGGGAAAATTCTCTCGAGATATGCGAAATTCTAGATACAAGCACAATCCGGGAACAAATTAATCCATGTCTTGCTGTTGTTAGCTGAAGCTCACTCACAAAGTAAAAATCATTGCTATTCCGTCTTGAGTGACTTGAGCCCCCGGTTTGAACTTCTTCTATTCTGCTTCCAGGAGACGGTCTGGACACGGGAGTGGCCTCCCCCAGCACAGGCGATGACGACGAGTCTGACAGAGAGAGGAGAAACAACAAGAAACGAGGCATTTTCCCCAAAGTGGCCACAAACATCATGAGAGCGTGGCTTTTTCAGCATCTGACGGTGAGACACACTCAGATAATTGTTTCCTAAGATATTTATCGTCAATTCCAGATAACACCTGATTAAAAGCCGCAAGTTTAAGAACAAAACTCAATGTTTTCTTTGTATGAGCCACGCCGGATTTAAAGAAGCAGACTTAAACAGCCATTAAAACGAGCCATTCTTACATTTAAATCCCGGCACACAACGGGCGCACAACCGACGCCAACCACAAGGGGAATTTTGCGTCTTTAGCCTTGGTCTGCAGAATGGCCACCGTGCCTTGCCCCTGTACACCTGACGTCATTTTCAGCTATACTGTTTTCAGTTCTGCTCCGAGTTGTTTTCGCATTGTGTTTTTAGATCATGAAACCATTGTAGATGGTGATTAAAAATACAAGCACATATTTACTACTGCACCAAAAGTAAACGGTGATGAAGGGTGCGTCGCGTGAAATGTGAGCCCAATATTTCCAGACGACAAGGCCAGGGCAACCATACGTAGAGAATAGTGCCAGTTAGTAACACAGACATGGACGTCCTCTTTTTGTGTTGTCGTTGGTGGTTGCCGCAGTAATGGACCAAATTACATTTACTTGTCATCGTTTCTCGAGGATTAAAGGAAACTTCAACAACGTGACTTTGACGCTGATAGTACGGAAGGAGAAATGTTGCATTTTTGTTTCGCTGCTGTTGAATTTGATGTAATAAATAAGGACTTGATTTGTGGGTGAAAAAGATTAAATATTGCAAGTATGTTGAAAAAAATTGAATAAATGTCACGGTTCCTTATTGCCCTCACTTGGGGCCACCCATTTGGCGTCAGTTGCTGCTCGTTTAGTGATTGACTTCCTTCCTATTTAAACTCAGTGCTCTCATTCACTCTTGGTCAGTCCGTCAATGAACCTCTGCACTTGCAAGACTTGTATTTTGACTCTGTCTGGTATCCTGCTCGTGTATCTAGTATCCGGTATTGATCCCGCCTGTCTCGTCTTGTCTGGTATCTTGCTCCAGTCTCCAGTATCCGGTATTGATCCCGTCTGTCTTGTCCTGTCCGGTATCTTACTCCAGTATCTGGTATCGATCCCGTCTGTCCCGTCCTGTCCAGTATCATGCTCGTGTATCCAGTATCCGGTATCGATTCCTTCTGTCCTGCCTTGTCTGGTATCTTGCTTCAGTCTCCAGTATCCTGTATCGATTCCACTTGTCCTGCCCTGTCCGGTATCTTGCTCCAGTGTCCGGTATCGATCTTGTCTGACCCGCCCTGTCCAGTATCTTGCTGTTGTATCCAGTATCCGGTATCGATCCAGTCTGTCCGGTATCTTGCTCCAGTATCCGGTATCGATCCAATCGGTCCTGTCCTGTCCAGTATCATGCTCGTGTATCCAGGATCCGGTATCTATTCCGTCTGTCCTGCTTTGTCCGGTACCTTGCTCCAGTCTCCAGTATCCGGTATCGATCCCGTCTGTCCTGTCCTGTCTGGTATCTTGCTCGTTTATCCAGTATCCGGTATCGATTCCATTTGTCCTGCCCTGTCCGGTATCTTGCTCATGTATCCAGTATCCGGTATTGATTCCGTCTGTCCTGCCCTGTCCGGTACCTTGCTCCAGTGTCCGGTATCGATTCCGTCTGACCCGCCCTGTCCAGTATCTTGCTGTTGTATCCAGTATCCAGTGTCCGGTATTGATCCTGTCTGACGCGCCCTTTCCAGTATCTTGCTGTTGTATCCAGTATCCGGTATCGATCCGGTCCGTCCGGTATCTTGCTCCAGTATCCGGTATCGATCCCGTCTATCCCATCCTGTCCAGTATCATGCTCGTGTATCCAGTATTCAGTATCGATTCCGTCTGTCCTGCCTTGTCCGGTACCTTGCTCCAGTCTCCAGTATCCGGTATCGATCCCGTCTGTCCTGTCCTGCCTGGTATCTTGCTCGTTTATCCAGTATCCGGTATTGATTCCGTTTGTCCTGCCCTTTCCGGTATCTTGCTCGTGTATCCAGTATCCGGTATTGGTTCCGTCTGACCTGCCCTGTCCGGTATCTTGCTCCAGTGTCCGGTATTGATCCTGTCTGACCCGCCCTGTCAAGTATCTTGCTGTTGTATCCAGTATCCAGTATCGATCCAGTCCGTCCGGTATCTTGCTCCAGTATCGGGTATCAATCCCGTCCTGTCTGGTATCTACTCGTGTATCCGGTATCTGGTATCGATCCCGTCTATCCTGTCTGGTTTCAATCTCGTCTACCTCTGGCTTCCTGTTTTCCCGTGCCAAATCACTGGCGTTTGTGCTCATGCGCATGACTGCCCCATTCTCGTAATATAAAGCTTGTGTGAAAACGTTACGCGTCTGGGTCCTCCGTCTGTTCGGGTTCTGACAATAAAGTACGGTTGAACCTCCTGTTTTCCTGTGTATTATATGAACAATGTTGGCAAAAACATTGATTCATTTCTCTCGGAGGGGGTCATAAATGTGTTCGGACGTCGCCGCGGTGTTTAGTATTTAGAGCGCATAGGCTGTGGAAATATGCATCTCGCTGTTTCTTTCTGTACTGCCACGGAAAAAAACAAGAATAAGATGAGCCGTATTTAAAACCGCAATGTTGAAAATGGCTTGTACTCCGGAATTTATGGTAGTTAACACAGACACTTTCATGCCAGGGATTGAAATATGAGAGAGCGTATCAGGAAGGTCGGTTAAATTAAATGGAGACTCGGAGATGAAGTGATTATATGAATATGCTTGCAACTGTATAATTGCGGAAGTGAAATAAATGGGGTGAGTAATTTTCACCAAGGTTGTTAGATTGGTAATTAGTGACTAAATGAGGCAGGTCAAATGTTGCTTCCCTCCAATTGTGCCACTGTGCTGAGTGTGTGTGTGTAATCTTGTGTGCAGAGTGTTTTTTTTCTTCATCTGGTTGAAAATAAGAGTGCTGATGTGAATTCTGATGGCAAGTCATTGGTAATTACCATGAGATTTCCCATAGTAATCTTTATTCTGAAAAGGAATTCAAACCAGAAACCATGTATGCCACATCGCTTCCTGCTTTGGAGAAAGTGAAACTGACTCACAACCAGTCTTGGGCGCGTTACTGTAAACGGTGGCGTTTCTACACTAAAATACATGGTGGGCGAGACCCCCTCCAAGCAAACCCACCAAAAATTGCCAAGACAGATATTTAACACGAATAAAAGAGATGTTAAGCGCTCGTCTTGGGATCAAGGGATCCCAGTTCGAATCCCGGCTCGTCCGTGTTACATGTCGAAGTGTCCTTGGGTAAGACACTGAACCCCTAATACCCCCAATAAGCAGGTTAGCGCCTTACATGGCTGCAAGGCCGCTATTGGGAAATGTGAAGCACATTGTAAAGCGCTTTGGGAAGTCATTGACTTGAAAAGCGCTATATAAATGCAGATCATTTCATTTCATTTCATTTCATAGATATATTGTCGATTGCATAAACGCTTAAATGAAAAAATATGAATACACTATTTACATCAAAGTGTCAAAAATTAATCAAAAATGCTTCAATAGTACCGTAAATTCCGGACTATGGAGCGCACCTGATTATAAGCCGCACCAACCACATTTTAAGAGGATAGCCACTTTTGTACTTACATAAGCCACACCTGTATATAAGCCGCATGCTCCCACATCAAAACATGTAACATAATCATAAAATTTACCCAAACCCTACTTTGAGTCCCGCGATTTTAATTTTTTTTTTTTTTTTTTTGTGGTTTGAACAAATTTATTGACACTAAAAACAGAAAACAATCATGACAATCTTAACAGCAATTAAGCACATTCACAATATTATATTCCAATATTACGTTTTTAACAGCAAACACAAAGTGAGGTTTGAACAAACCTTCTCGAAAATCTTATTAGCAATCAAGCATATTCACAATTTAATTATATAACATCTTTGTTAGTGTCAATAGATCCGTCCAGGCCAAAGTCGATTGTCCTCGGTCTGAACAAATCCACCGACACCAACAGCAGCAAAACAAACACGACAATCTCAACAGCCATCAAGCATATTCACAATTTTTTATATCTGACAATATGACGTGACGATATGACGTTTTAACATTTTTTCCTGACATTTTCAACATCAATTAAACAATTTCAGAGTTATTTTCTTTTAACAGTAGTTAACCAGCGTGTAAAAGGCAATACTATTGTGCAAGGGCGTAGCTCTGCCATCCCACCCTCCCAAGCAGCATTCTTCCAGTCCTCTGTGTGGGTCCTCTCCCTTCTGCGTGGGTCCTCTCCCTTCTGGGTTCCACAACCCAGGCCGTTGCTGCCGGGACTCCCACAGTGTAGCTCCGGCTCCCCCCTCCCAGTGGGTGCAGACGAGTCTTCTTTATGGCTGCGTCCTAGGCCTGCCGCTCGCAGATTGTATGGTATCTGCAGCCATTTGGAGCACAGCCATGACTATAAAGTACGCAGTTCAAAAACCACAGCCGGCCAAATAACGGAAAATGATACCGGTACTTAACATTGGTTGCAGACCTGCAGAGTCCGGGTCCCGTTAAAAGTAATCCAAGGAAAAAAAGTGTATATTTCCAAAGGTAAGGGTGGGAAAAAATATATCCACTATTGTCTGCCGTGTCCACAAACACTCACCTTTACCGGTCCCCACTTCCCATCATCCCCCGCGTCTGTTACGCTTCTTCTTTGTAATTGGTCAGTGCAAGACTAATCAGAATAAGTGTCCAAAATAAATACAAACAAATACATTACAAAAATATACAGTTGCAAATACATATTATACATGGTTACACATATTTACAAAGAAAGACAGTACAGTAATATTATAACTTTCATCCCAAACCGTGCCTGTGAAGGGTAGCAAAACGCTACTAGCAACACGCTTGCAACATAATGCTCCGGCCTGTTAAAAAAAACACACTATACTTGGAGAAACCACGGTAAACCGTCCTCATCTTCCTCCTTATAATTGACGTCATCAAAGTCGTCTTCCCTAGTATGGACAAGCGACTTTGTCATATAGACGACGTCCCACGCTCCCTTATTCAAAAACACGCAATAGCTCTGTTTCCTTCTTTATCGGACTGCTCGATTGCGTATAGCTTGTAAGCTGCGTCATGTGCCTTGAACTCGAGCGCCGCTGGCAGCTGTTAGAAAAATTACATAAATTGCCCGCGTCACTGAATAAGCCGCAGTGTTGAAAGTTTGGGAAAAAAGTAGCGGCTTATAGTCCGGAATTTACGGTAAATACAAATTCACTATATACATAAAAATGGCAACTATCAAAACATGCTTAAATAATAAATACAAATACACTACATAGATAAAAATGGCAAATATTCATTGCAGATTGTGAAGCCAACAATCATAAAAAATAATACAATTTACTTATATTCTTATTCTTAAAATAACTCAGGGCAGCACGGTGTGCGTGTGCGGCACAGTTCTAAGGTCTTGGGAACCTCCTGAGTGGGTTCAAATCCAGCTACCAGACTTCCTGTGCGGAGTTTGTATGTTCTCCCCGTGCTTGCGTAGGTTTCCTCCGGGCACTCCGGTTTCCTCCCATGCATTTTATTGCAAGACATGCATTTCAGGTGGATTGGCCGGTCCAAATTGTCCCTAGGTGCGAATGAGCGAGTGAGTTGTCTGTCCCTGTATGCCCTGCAATTGGCTGGCAACCAGTTCAGGGTGTCCCCTGCCCACTGCCCAATGATTGCATGGATGGGCTCCAGCAGCCCCGCGACCCTGCTGAGGATAAGCGGTGCAGCTAATGAAATGAGATGAGATGAAATAACTCATAGACCGCCTACAACAAATATTGAAGTCACTGGCATTAACTCAATGACTGTCTATGACAAAATTAGTTGTAATAATAATAATAATGCATTATATTTAAAAGCGCCTTTCAAGCCACCCAAGGACACTGTACAGACAATGAAAAAATACAATGTAAAAAATTGTAAGCGAAATATTAAATAAAAACAAGACATAAAATCATTAAAAGAATAAAAAAGCCGACTAGTGCAGTAACGCACCATGTAGCAACAACAGTAGAGTTACTATGTTTTACTAAAATCGCGTTAAAGCACTGGTTTTTAAGAAAAGCAATTGTGTTTTAGGAACCAACACTGCTCACAACTGTAGCGACAGAAAGAAATCTGTCTGATGTTTGTTTTATAACTATCATCCCTGTGTGTCCCCTTTCAGCACCCGTACCCATCCGAGGAGCAGAAGAAACAGCTGTCACAAGACACGGGTTTGACCATCCTACAGGTCAACAACTGGTCAGTGTATTGTCAATCAATAATGCTGCTAAAGCACTTAGGTTTATCAATAATTACTCGGTCTAATCTAAATATACCAACTAAGTGTCATCTCTCAAACACAGGCTGCAACATTGATGCCATAAACTGTAGAGCCAGTTTAGTCTGCTTTTTTTCTTTTAGATTTTTAAAGCACAGCTTTGGGGATTTTGTTGGATATAAATGGGAATTAAATAAAAGTCAGCCGTTTTATGAGACTGCAATGAATCCTAAAAATAAAGCCCATTTAAAAGGGAGGTGAAACGTCCTACTAAGCATTTCCTTACGGGAGCTGTGGCGCAGTAAAATCGACTCACTCCAAGTTCATAAATCCGAATGGCAAATCAATATCCAATATTCAAATTATTTACAGCACCTATACTTTCTATTAAGCTTTTAAAGAGCTCTTCTAATTGTATTTAGCTTTTTTTTTTTAAAGGGACAGTGTAGATTATTTTACCATTATACGTCATTGTATTGTGTAGGGAAATTCATTGCTACAAAGCTTAAGGAAGTGTACTGGACAAAACGCATGATTTTACTTTCCATTTCCGTTGCCCAGCTTTTTGAGGTTTTAGGGTAACCGTAACAGCAAGATGGCGGGCAATTATGTCAGTTCCCTGTAGGGAGGGTCACGATATGTTAAATAATTACAAATTTCTCAGCCTACCAGTATTTTAAAGAATGCAGGTTTATATGATAGTTCATGTATTTTCTCTTAATATTAAGACCAATACTGTTTTTTTTTAATGAATATGGTTGTTTTTTACTCCTAGGAGGCGCTGAATAAAAATAATAAAAATAATACTGGGGTTTCAAATTCGCAGCCCGTAACCCACGGGATGACAGTTTGAGGACCCCGCCTTAATATGAAAGTTTAAGTGCAACCCACCTGAATTTTTCAATTTGTTATAACTGATTAATTTATTTTAATATTAACTTTTAATTTTTAGATTTTATTTTGTGTAGAAAATGTTAGAAAATGTATTAAATAACGGTGGAATATTTCTATCAGAGCAATATTTTTACCTGATTTGGCCAAACCTCACCCAGAATTTAGCTCTGGCGGCCCCCATGTAAATAACAGAGTTCCTAAGGCTGCTTGAAATCCTTGAAATTGCTTAAAGTTTAGTGTTGTTATTTCAAGGATTGAAAAGTACTTGAATTCGGGGAAATATGCTTGTAAATACTTAAAATTGTTGCCATGTTTCTCAACAAGTCTGCTTCAAATGACGCCGACACTTGTCTCTTGGGCTTTGCAATTGCATTTCTTCTTCACTTGTGATTACTTGCTGCTAGCATTAGTTTGTACGACATTGTCCTATAAAGCTTCATCGCCCCCTATGGGTTGCACTCAAGAAGACACTTACACCTAAACAGGGCACTATGAAATTTGTATTTCTGCAAGGATAACGTAAAAATTATGGGCATTTATTATGGGGCATGAAAAAAATTAAAGTGGGGTGGATTGCAATGGAAAGAATTTCCTGCAACGGAAAATGTAAGCCAAATATAACATTTTTACCCAACGCCTATATGGGGAGATATTTGTGTCCAGAACAAATATATTTTTGTTTTACTCTATCCCAAAACCATGTCTTGATAAATGCATATGCAATATTAAAACAATTGCAGGTACAGTATATTTGTGGCCCCACAAAATTCACACTGATTTTTTTATTTTATGGTACTGGAGAAATTGGAAAATTTGCTTTTTTTTTTAAAAGAACTTGGATTTGCTCATGAAAAAGGTATACCAACCGTGAAATTAAGTTTGATACCCTTCTTCAAAGGTTTGTTTTCAAAAAGGCAGAATACAAACAAAATCAACGCTATTTTTTATTTAATGCATCCTGTTTACCACAAAACCTTGCACGTTAAAGATGGTGCTGGCCCACTTTCATGCTTGTCCTTCTATGTAGATCAATCAATTATCACAAGGCGATCAATACGGGCCCCGTCCTAATGTTGATTTACGCTCCCGACTGGAAGGGTGAAGTGGTTGTAAAAAGGAAAAGGTTAACAGTCTCTCGGTCAGCCTTTTTTCTCCATTAAGGGTCCTCTGCCCCCCTTTTCCACTATCACCCCTTTCAATCTCTCTGGCACTCTTGTTACAGGTTCATCAACGCCAGAAGAAGAATCGTTCAGCCCATGATTGACCAATCCAATCGCTCAGGTTAGTCTTTTTCAAGTCAGGCCATTGTTTATAAAACATATTGGCTGTGTACTGAGCTTGTCACTTAACAGGTCAGGGTGGTCCCTACAGTCCTGAGGGAGCCGCGCTTGGGGGTTACGGGCTTGACGGACAAGCCCACCTGGGGCTCCGAGCAGCAGGTATACTACAGCTCTCTTTGACACAGCAAATGCACTTTATGTTTGAAATATTCCTTTGTTATGAATTACCATAATTTCCAGTGTAGACCCAAAACCCACAACATACGTATTATCATATTATGCGCCTTATATATGGACACAATTGGAAATCATTTTTATGAAATTATTAATCAGTTAATAAATGTTATCACTGACACACTTGCATATCAATGGTGGCAATGGGGATCAAACTAGATAGCAATGATAAAACTGCATCCTATCCACCATTCCATCAACATAGATAATTCTTCACAATTGTATAACATTAAATGAAAAAAGATTAAAACTCTAACTGCAGTGAGGAGAGCAAAAGATTCCACCCATTAGACCACCAGGGATACAGCCATCTTATCTCATCATCACACTATTTTTAGTCAGGGTACCAGATATGTTACAGGACAGATCATGTTGTTTTACTTTATCTCTGCTAAAACGTAGAAGTGTAAGTGACAGCCCTCTTAAATATGTGCAGCTTTGCGTTTAATTGCATATTTCAGAACAACAGAATTACTTCCAACAATGCTTTCTTCGTCATTCAGTTCATAATGTCGAGCGCTTCTTAAAGACTTTGCGAGTCGGCAGTACCAGGGACCAGTTTAATGTCGGACATTATTCTCGCCGCCCTGCCCAATGATAAAATCAACAATTTGGTATCGTGACTAAAAATAGTGTGATAATGAGATGAGAACTAATATCTTTTTATGTGTTGTCTATATCCAGAGTGATTTATGTAGAAAATATCAAAGAACAGGGACTCAAAGTAACCAAACCCTACTATTATTGTAATTTTTTTTGTGAAGCCTTTCAAGAAAAAAAATGGAAAAAGAAAAAAAAAAAAGGCAAGAAACAAGGAAAAATACTAAAAAAAAAAACTAAGGCGCACGGCCATTTACAGCTCGCAGACAATATTCATAGATGCTCGCAGCATATACTTGAAATACTTGCTCCTAAAAAATGTAGTTTATTTATATACTTTTTATTTATTTTTCTAAAAACGTTTATTTTGTCAAATGACAGAGTAACACAATTTTAAAGCTTTTTTAGCTTCAGTGATTGGAAATTTTCAGTTAGCGCCCGGATTAAAGTTTTTAAAAATTGCACTTAAGTCTCTGCAGAAGTTTAATACATTAGATAATAGAATATCTAACATGGAATGTCTCAAATACATGTAAACACGTTCGTCAAGAAAAAAAAAAAAAAAAAGGTCGGAAACCTTTGGCACATGAGCCAGAAATTACTTTTTTTTACAAGTACTAATTGCTCGAAGATAAAATGCTACTTTTGCAAATTTCCTCTGTAGCGTTCCAATTCCGAGAAGCCTAAGGTCGAGTTTGGTGCATGCATGACCGAAGCGATGCCTAAAACACAAGCTATTTGGTCTCACATACATGTTACCCCAATAGACCCGGTTTTGGCTTGAGAATCAATTATGTGGAAGCTCATTAAATAATTTATGTTCACTGTTGAGACTCTTTGCGATAAAAACCCACAGAAAAACTGCAATTACTCACGAACGCTAGCCAAGCACACAGAATAATTTGATTGAGTGTGCGGTAGCGGTGGGCAGAGATATGCACACAGCACTCTTCTCTCTCTCTGACACACGCCCACACTGAAGTAAAATACCCCCATAAACTTTTCGTTTGCAGTTTTTGGTGACATTTTTACTAAAGAACTGCTTGCACCCTACTTTGAAACCATCATTTACGAAAAAAATGAAAGTCAAAATGAGCCTCAAAGATCTCAAGCCACTGTGAGAGGGAAACAAGTTTATAATGGTATATTTGTTGACATGGGATGCAGGCTATGCCTCATTATTATTTAATCAATTTTATCAAATCATCAAACATCACACTGAAAAATAAAATGCACTGAGAAATTAGCTTTCGTCTGGAGAGCGGGTTTGGCGGTTTTGCTAAATTTCGTCTTAAAATATACGGTGTGGTTCTTTCTCATAAAAGAAAAATCCAAATATTTCTCTTTTATGGCTCTTGGTTGCTGTGACTTTATCCTTGTTTAGGTGTATTACAATCTAAAAGCACTCTTGCGCACATTCTCTGAACCAGTTTATGGTCTCACATTAGTGTTAGAGTAACCCCTTGCGTGAGTGGGGGCCCAAGACAGTATAAGACGAGGCACTATCTTACATGAAACAAATGTCTCCCACGTCATGCTAAAAAAGGCTCCACAGCTGTCTATTCAATCTTTCTACCATCCAGTAAATAGTTAAACAAGAACATGCAGCCCCTTTGTTCTTATTCCTAGTATAGCAAACTTTTAAGATGAAAGAACCAGGCTTAGGTTCAGTCCAAACCTTAGAACACCCCTGATTTCTGCCCTCCAATTGTGAAATATCCACCATCTCCTATATCTCTCCTGCAGGTCTTCAAGGGATGCCATCTCTGCAAGGAGAGTACCCTGGTGCTCTGCTGTCCCAAGCAGCCTACCCAACCCACCCAGGGCCTTCTCTCCACCCGTACCCGGGCCCACACCCGCACACCGCTATGCTGCTTCACCCGCCGCCACATGCGCACACCTCAGAGCCCCTCCTTACACAAGGACTGGACATTCATGCACACTAGCTCTGTCTGGGCAAGCGTGAGTGTGATGAGTCCTACACACTATTTAAAGACAGCAAGACAAGATTGCTCCAAGAGTTTACATTTCCTACCAAAAGACGATGACCTCAATGTAGCTTACACACACACACACGCACACACTGGTTTAAGCCATACCTCTTTCCAAGTAGAAGTGCTTCCTACACTCCCATCATCTCCACCGTGTCTTGTGGATGAGACCAATGCTTTAACCTTCATTCCCACCACGCCTGCTGATAGACCACTGAAAGAGATGATACTGTATACGATAGTGGTCGGCAACCACCGAGACGCAGACCGGTACCGGGCCGAGTGGAGGAAAATAATTGCCTTATTTTTTGCCATGACCGTATTTCTTTTTCACAAATACAAATGTTTTTTTTTTCAACGAAATAAACTCAAAAGTTTAGAGGGAGTATCATAGTATGGTCATACAGTGATATATCACCATAAATGAGAAGCGATGGATCAGTCGATAAATATTGTTGACCCTATTTGCTCAGCATTGGACGCAACAGGTATGGAACCCGGATCGCGGCATTAAAAGTGTTGAGTCCTAACCACTAGGCCACTCAAGTTATCTTAAAATCACACCTTTTTTGCTCTCGGTGTTCACGGTTCAGGGATCCCTTAACCCCCTGGGTCATTGGGGCACCATTTCCCGCGGTCGTTCTCGGGCAAGTACAGCCTGGTGGCGCCCGTTCCTCTCCATGCTATTTTTTGGGGTAGGGGTTTGCTCTCTAAAATTAAACAGATTGTACTGGTTTCCATGGTTAACAGTAGCAGGAGAAGCATCCTGATCTGACTCAGATTTGTCATAACAGTCTTTTATCTTATTTTTATCTTTAAAGACACTATTACATGTTGACATGTCTAATTGTGTTGCATAGAATGTTTCACAGTGTTGATATCACTGACCATAAGGACAATTTAGTACAATACAGGACCTTTATCATCAGCTCGCCGTTGTTTTTCGGTGTAAAGCGTCATCACGCTTCTCAGAGTCAAGCCGAAACCCTGGCATTGACGAGCAGCGATGTGTGCCACGAATAAAAATAGTATGACGATGAGATAACATCAAATGCCTTTTCCTATGTCATTTAGATCCCTAGTGGTCTGGTGATTTCACAGTGGATCTGGGCTTATTATATTGTTATTGTTATTATTGTTGTTGTGATTGTTGGGCTTGGCCGCAAAAATATATTCAGACATTGAAACGAAAGAGAGAAAAGGTTGCCGACCACTGATATAGGAGACACACGATCAATATTCATCAGAACACTTTTTAAAAAGAACGGTATCACCAAATGGGACTTGATCCTATGACCATGCCTTGTTCAAGCTCTGTCTTCCTGCAAGTGGCCGCCTGAAAAAATAAACAGAGTCACTTACATCTTTCTCCCACATCTTATTTAATTCCGATTTGAGTTTGTACTTATTATTCTATTTTTGTATTTATGTGAGCCACTCACGGTAGTTGCAGTTTGACGAAAGCTTGTTCAAAATCCTAGTGCTCTTCCTCAGCATGAAGCTAAACACGATGAATGACTTCCAGTCTGCCTCGCTCGCATAACACTGACCTCCTTAATATGCCAACTGGTGTCCGTTGCACACACACACAACATGTACACACACGCAGACAGACACACAAACACAAAGACATGCACAAAAAAACAGACAAGCTCTTCAAGCATTTGCATACACTTTTGTGCGTTGCAGCAATGAGACGGGAGTCGCAGCCAAAGGACTTGTAACATTCTGCTCCCTTTTGAATCTCTTCTGCTCGAATTGTATTGAAATATTTCTGAATGAATGATATGGTCAAGAATTAAAATGTTTTTGTACAAAAGTGAATGGGTAATCTGTGCAGAAATAAAGACAGTGAAAGAAAGAGAAAATACATAAACACTACTCAATACATTGAGGGGTTCCACTAATATGTGCAAAAAACCAAACTACATTTGTACAACAATAAAATCATGACGAAATCACTAAGTTTGAATAAACACAACTTTGCATATAGCAACAAAGCCGTCATTAATATTTTCTTATTGAGATTATTGTTCCTGAGTTTAAAGGAGCTGTATGGAATTTGAAACGTTTTAATTTGCGGCTGCCACCTCTGGCTTGTGTCATCATTGCAGCCTCTGTCGAGCTCGTTCATGATGCACGTGCAAGTATGTGTATGTTGACTGATTTGAGACTGATAAAAAAGTAAAACAAAACTGGGACATTGGACAGGGATACCAGAAAACCCAAATTGTCCCTTACAAGGAAATTTGTGAATGTTATTGTAATATTATATTATTGTAATTGCAATTTATTGTAATAAATGCAACAGAAAGACCGGATTTCCCAATCAAACATGCATTGGTGGGGTAAAATAGCAAAGAGCTACCTGACGAAATTTTGAATGTATGGCGATACGTTCGGGGAAACTATCAGTATTGATACGGAGTTACAGAGCCGGGTGGAATTAAGCACGGGCGTTTAATGGATATCTTCTATTACGTTTTGTGGCGTGCACCCAGGTAGGGGAAGCAGTAAGTGAGGCAGGGGTGCTCAAAAAGACTGACATAATGAACAAAGTCACAAAAAAACAGTCACTAAACTAATAATAAAATGTCCAAAGCAGAAACAGGAAACAAAGACCAAATCAGAAGTAGAAATGACAGTGGAAATATAATGATCCAAAAACACGTGCTGTCCAAAATTTCATTATAATAATTTGGGACAATTGTGTGCCCAGTTACAAACCTGGTCGGCGCCCCCTGAAATCTTCTCCTGCAAAAAAATAAGTGGCTCTCTATTGTTGTTTTGAAACCACTTGATTTTTGTTCTGTGCCATTGGTGCCTGCACCAAAAGTAATAATGCACGTGTAACTGCAGTGCTTGGATACGTGCTTGGATACGCGCTTGGATACCACTCCCCCCGTTCTCACATTACTCCTAGTTAAAGGTGGGGTGTGCAGTTTGAGGTTTCATTAAAAAGATGAAATATTTAATATTTTCTTTATTAAGGATGTGTTAACAATGCCCAACTTAGTTCACAGAGCCTTAAATATTTATCTCAATTGTGCCTATCTGCTTTTATTTTACCTTTTTAAAAGGCCTGTTCAGGGCGGAACAAACCCCCAAAAGATGAAAAAAGAAGAGTTTGTTCGACCAAGTCGAGAAAAAAAAAAAAATGCAAAACGAGTGTTACTCTGCTGCCACCTCCTGGCTTGAAGTCATGATTGAAGGCTCAAGTTTCAAATGACGCACCCTAACTTGTATGTGTTCCGCCCTGAACAGATTCCTCAAAGTAAGATAAAAGCAGACAGGCGCAGTGAAAAATAAAGCATAAGGGCTCTTTAAACTCAGATGGGCTATTCAAACACACACTTAATAAATAGAATATTTATTTTGTAAAATTTAAAGGACACCTTAAACGATGCACCCCACCTTTAAAAAAAAATTGTACCGGGAGTTAAGTTAGAGTATATGGTTTGTATTTTACAGCTAAATAAAAAAAAAAAGAATAAATAAATACATAAATACATAAATACATAAATACATAAATACATACCTACATACATACATACATACATACATACATACATACATACATACATACATACATACATACATACATACATACATACATACATACATACATACATGCATAAATAAACAAACAAAAAAACAAAAAATATATGATTAAATAACTAAATAAATAAAATGAAACCTCCCAACCACCATCCGGGGCCGAGTTTCAGTGGAAACTCTCAACCTTCTATCTCAAGTTTCGGGGCAAAGGCTTTGTTTCTCCAGTAATGCCTCCTCCCTTGTTCTCCTTATAAAGAAACATGCATTCACCCTAAACACATTAAAACATGAATACCCCCCTTGGACCTCACCCTGCCCCCCAGTGGAGCCCGAAGCAGCAGGGGAGGTCAGAGGTTACAGTTCAAACTGAGGTCAACAGGAAATGACTGTTCTCCATGGAACCGAGGTCCTGACCTCGGCACCTCGACACTTTTCATTTTTCGTCATCTTCACTTAGTATTTCATCTCCTCGCTGTTTTGGGACTACTTTGCTTGTCCTGATCCAATACTTATGTCTGGCCTTTTTCAACTTGAAAGTTCTTAAAAAGTCAGGTTTATTGTGGGAGTATTTTATGAAACAAGGGTAAACATAGGTATCGATTGACTGCACACTCACATACTATTGGCTAGGAGAAAAAAAAAAGTGCGTTTTGGTCACTTTGAGTCTCCGTAGTCTGTGTTCTTCCTTGTGCTTTTTGTTTTCGGTTGGACTACACAATACGGTAGTATCCAGTGGTCAAGTATAACATTGCGTCCCATTCAAATTGCTAGCTCAATAAGAATAGTAATTGAAATGTTTTCGACTTGCTAAAAAAATAAGCACATTGATTTTATAACTTTAATTACGCGAGCAAATCGACAAAAATCTTAACTGTACTCGCAGGGATACACTATTTTTGTGCAACAAAAAAGCAAATAACAAACAAAAACAACAAAAAATGAACTGGTACAGTGCCCCTCAAATTTCTCTGTGACGCCCTCTGTCAGAAAAAGAAATCTTCTCACGCCCTCCTAAGTCTGTTTCCTTAGTTTTTTTCAGGGGTCACTCGAGGGTCAGATCCACTTCGTATATACACTTCATACTCAATGCTTCTACTCTGTGCTATATGCACGGCGTGGAGGTTAAATGTAAACAAATCACTGCCGGTGAGAGCACCACTGCTCCCTAGTGTAGTGGAGGTGCTATGGTTCTTGATTATTTGGAAAGTTAAAATAAATAAATAATACGTTTCCCGAGGTCAAACGGGCCCCTATTGATAGAACCCCACGCCCCCTGAGGGGGGCCCACCCTACTATTTGAGAACCACTTATTTAGTACAATTTACATTCTTCTACTACTCCTTAATATAACTAAAAAGTATCAATGCAGAGAACACACTGTCCCTAAGCGGCCAAATTGTGTATGTACAGCACGCAGTGCTCTAAACACGCCGAAAAAAAATGTTTTGTTTCATAATCGTACTATTATATTTCATGCTATATTTCATCTGTGCTGCAGAAATATTTCCACTCCTTCAATGGCCCAAGCTTCTCTTCTTTAATCTGCATGCATGTTTTAGCTCATAGCATTGAAGCTATATCAAATGTAAACAATTAAGATTGAGTAAGTATAAAAATTCTATTCTATTGTATTGTATTGTATTATATTCTATCCTATCCACACACTACAGCTACAGTGGTCTGATTGATTACGAAGTAAATGGCAGTTAGCAAGAAAAACCTGAGCCGAACCAGGCCTGAATTCGATATGAGCGTGTGTTTGTGATGGCCTCTGATAGATTGTATTCACAATCTGCCATGGAATGACCCACACGCACTGCATCAAGTCAATCTTTATGAAAATTAATCAGGAAGACTCATTGCAGGAGGAAGGTAATGAACACTCTTGTTAGTCGTGTGATACCAAATCTGGCTGTAGCTAATTTAGTTTTGCTGTCTAATATAGTGAAAGATTTGGAATTCTAATATGTGTACTGTAACTTTAAGTAAACGTACACACGGACATTTTTAAAGCACGCTATTTGTATTTTCTATATTTTATTTCAATCAAGCGAAGCTATGCAAAAAATAATTCTGCGGCTTTGTAACCTCCACTCGCTGCTTTCTCTGCGACTCCCGAATTTCTCAAACCAGCCATGGTAGGCATTGAAATCCGTTCTGGTTGTACCCGATGTTGCCTCAAGTCTTTTGTAGACAACAACTTCTGTTCTCCATGTCTCTATCTCCTGGTAGCTCCTTGTCGCATATCCACAATGACAAAAGTCTCTTCATCTCGTCATGAATTGTGGTTTGCAATTATGAAAGAACAGTCCCGCCCCTAGAAGGTTTTATAACCTTGATGAAATTTTTCTGTTTTTAATAGTGCACAAAATGTAGATGTTGACCAATTGTATACAGTAATCCCTTGATGTATCGCGGTTTACTTTATTTGGTTTCACCCCTTTGCGGATTTTCATTGAGCATTGTGTTCTGCATTTTAAATAGAGGAGGATACTTTCTATCTCCAACAAACTTGGACCTCTCCACCCGCTTAACTCATTGTGGAGACACATGTGGGCCTCTGGTGCTCCATTGTAGCTCCTAGGCACTTTTAAAAAAATGTTTGAAATGGAAAAATATATGTTTTTTATGTAGGATAGTACCAAAAGGTAAATGCAGTTTTCCATAACAACCACGTGATGCGGCTAAGTATCATGTAAATTAAGGTGGATTAGGTCCTTAATCTATACAGTTATTCAATAGAACAAAATATTATTTGAAAAATTATAGTCACAGACGTTACTTGTAGGAAAAAATAGTTTATAAAGTTGGTTGGTTGGTTAGATCCCTTAACCACTAGGGTCGTAGGGGTACCATTTTCTGTGGTGTGTCTTAGGCAGTACAGCCTGGTGGCGCCCATCCCTCTCCAGGCCGACATATGTTTTCACCCAGTCTCGAACCTTGGACCTTTCTTGTATAAGGCTTATGTGCTAACAACTGCACTACGGAAACACAGTTTATACACAATTTTACGCGCCAAACTTTAGCGCGGAGCCATTGTACACACCACCACTGGAAGTAATGTTCTCCACTTCTGATTTCTTGTAAACAAAGTCTATTATTTGGCTAGCACGTCGGCAACCGGTTCAGGGTGTCCCTTGCCCACTGCCCGAAGATAGATGGAATGGGCTCCAGCACTCCCGCGACCCTACTGAATATAAGTGGTCTAGATAATGGATGAATGGATGGTTTCTACTTGGCGGGTTTTGACTATCTAGTGATTATTTGGTACACAAACCCCAGGAAAAACAAGGGATTACTGTATTATAATGTTGAGAGGCGCTCGTATAAAGAGGTAACACTGTATTCTGGGTGGTAAATTTGTATGGAATAGAATAGAATAGAATAGAATATACCTTTATTGTCATTGTTACAAAATGGGTTGAACATATTGTGATAACGAAATTGGACGTGGCACTCCAGGTTCACATTTTACAGTGAGGATAAAAGAGAGTCCCAGAGGTGCAGAACTCGCTTAGTCTGTTACCTAAACTAGAGTCACTACTTTTAATCAAGCATAATACCGTTCTCATAAATTATTTTTGGAGACATTTCATTTTCACCTCCAAAGGAACACCATCTAAATGGTTGAAAATATATATATTATACGCCTTTCTATATCTGGGTCTCACAGAGTTAAAGAAAACACACACACATACAAAATGAATGTAAGCAATTAGAATGTTTGTTTTAATTTCAGTCAAAGTCATCAATGTTCCTCAAACTCCAATGCCGTTCCACCATTGTTTTTATTGCAACTCTTGGCAACGATCTATGTGATGACAAACAAATGCCCGTGTGTAATGTGCATGGCCATGCATGCACGTCTGAGGGCAAAAATTAAAAGCGCAAGTGTGACTTTGCATGCACGTGTGTTTGTGTGTGTGCATAGAGAAACTACTCAGTTGGTCATTAATCATTTAATTACACACCTGTCAAGAGTTCAGAAGAGGGTGAGGAAGGGGAGGGTGCAAATAAGGGAGTGGGAGGTGGGGGTGAGGGACAAAAAGAAGACTGGAATGCAGCTGTGAAAAGAGGAAACAGATCTGAATGAAAGAAAAGAGCAAAAAAAATGCAAAAGGAAGGAGGGTTTGAAAGAAACAGGCATGTTTTATTTGGGGTGTGCGTGTTTGACAGAGGCAAGCTGTTGGACGGTAATTACCATTGAAAGGACACAGTAGGGAATGGACTCGTGCACATTTTCACTTGGAATGCTTACAATTTGATGAATTATTGTGCAAAAATGTGAAGGTGTATGGAAATGGATTCGGGCCAGCGAAGAAGAGAGAACAAACAATAGGCAGGGTTCTGGCTTTTTTTCTCAGTATCCTTATTTTATAATTAGCATATAAATAGAAACTTCTTACTTTATCTTTTTTTCAATAATTCTGAGTTTAAAGATAAAATTCTTACTTTCATCACAATTTCGACGGAAAGACTTAAGGGACACTTTATAATATTCGACTGCTAGATGTTGCTTTGTTGTGGAGTGCAACCGAAAAACGAGAGTTACAAAGCACAAGGAAGGATACAGACTACGGAGACTCAAAACGATCAAAATGCACCATTTTTCTTCTCATTTGTTTGCCCGGCCTTTCACAAGTTGTTTTTTTTTCTTTGTGTACCCATAGCAACAAGAGGGCCTCGTTAGCCTCGTGAAATTGAAAATAAATACAACTTCTTCGACCCATGAGTATTTAAAAAAAGCATATTTATGTGACAGTTTATGTATTTTGCTTATTTTCTAAATCTTTTTATTTTAAATAAATAAATTTAATTTTAATTCTGACTTTTATTACAATTCTAATTGATAGACTCCAAGTCCAAATTATGCCACCCTCCCCAGAATTATTCTAATATAAATAATTTTGAGAAAAATCATGACTTTCTGAGATTAAAGTCAGATACTGACGGAAAAGACAGAACTCCGAGACCAAAGTTAAAATTCTTTTAAAAAAAAGTCTGCATTCCGACTTTAATTCTGACTTTTCCCCTCAGAATTCTCACTTGAAGTCAGACTTTTTTTTTTTAAAGACTTTTTTTTTTTAAATCTTGAGATGAACATGGGGGTACTCTCCACCCCACTCCACCACTCTATTCCTCCTACCTACTGTGTTCAACCCCGAACAGCTTTGCTAAAAGTAAGAAGCAGATAGGCGGTGTGGGAAAAAAAACTTTTTTTTTTTCAATTAAGATGGGCATTGTTGACCCATACTTAATAGAGTAAAAATATTCTACTTTCAACTTTTTAAATTACACCGCAAATGACGCACTTCACCTTTGAAGTCAAAATTCTGAGAATAAAGTAGGAATTCTAAAGTTATGAAGAAGAAGAAAGAAGAATTCGGAAAACTGAGGATTTACTGAGTTTGAAAGTCAGAATTCTGAGAATTCATCCTGAGCATCTTCACGTTTGGCTTTAAATAATAATAAAATAATAATGGTAAATTTTCACCCTCTTCATTTCATTTATTTGTGGTGAACCATTGCTTTCTGTACAGTCAAAGTTTTTCTAAGTTCAAATACACACTGGTGCACAAACCCAGTGTGTGTTTTGCAGTCCTCATGATTTTTCTGCAGAACCTCAGATGCCTCAGGGCACGGCCATCTGTGGTAACATCCCCCTCCTACTACCCACCACATCATTTTTACACACACTCCCAAACACATCAGCATATATCTAATTCATAAACGTGGTGAGGATTTTATACCCACACACTCACGTATACATAATATATAGCATATGCAATATATGATGGTGTCCATGTGACAAAATGTGGCAGTGTAAATCTTCACCCTTCTCTTCACACATCTCCAAGTTTTTCCTCGTACTTGGGTTTTAGTGTGCGCCTGTGTGTTGCCAGCTGTTTGAGTGCTTGACATCAACATGCAGGCAAAAAGCCAGATGTCTCATTAGGCAAATTTGATTGGCTCTGTCATTAGGAATTCAGAGATAAGCCGTTTCCATATGTGTGTACATCATGGAGATATTTATGTGTTGCATTTACATAAGAGCCCATGCGTCCAACTTTTAACATGTGTTCTGTACAATTTATGTGCATCCATTAAGTATATTGGATACATACATGCTGTTGATTACAATGATTGATAACAAAGTAGCAGTTCTATGCCTTCTTGAAATTATTTTCTTTCTGCGATATGACTAACACTGGCTTTAGTTGAAGCAGGCATGTCAAACATAAGGCCTACAGTGCTTGATCCAGCCTGTTGGATGATTTGAGCCTTATGCGGTGTCAGGGCCTCCAGTGACCTGTTTCATCCATCCATCCATCATCTGCACAGCTTATCCTCAGTAGGGTCCCGAGGGTGCTGGAGCCTATCCCAGCTATCTTCGGGCAGTGGTCAGGGGACACCCTGAACTGGTTGCCAGCCAGTCACAGGGTACACAGAGACAGACAACTCACCCGCTCATCTACACCTATGGACAATTTGGACCGGCCAATTAACCTGACATGCATATTTTTGGGAATGTGGGTGGAAACCGGAGTGAACGGAATAAACCCACGCAAGCACGGGGAGAACATGCAAACTCCACATGCGAAAGCTGGCAGCTGGATTTGATCCCATGATGACCTGTTTCAAGGTTATACAATGTAATAACTGATGTGTCTCATAAAATCAAATTATCATTTGAATATATAGTAAGAAATGCATATAATTTTGTTACGTTGTTGTATTAACTATATTGAGCGATACTCCTTTCTTTTTGGTGGTCAAGATTGAGACCCCAGGTCAAAATTGACCCACTAACAAGGGTTTGTGGTGACAATTCCTAACACAACATGAGGGTTAATCCAGCCTGCGACACATTTCTGAGTATGTCATAAAAGGAAGAAAGTCTTTAGGTCATTTCTGTCATAAGTTAGGATTCTTTGTAAATAAATGCAAACCAAATGCTCGTTCTGGCCACTAGGGAGCATTGTTGAGTTTGAATAGTGTTAGATTTTTGAAATAGGTCTCCGAGTATGTTGTCAAAATCACATGAGTTTTCCAGCTATATTAGTTTTATTACTTAATCATAACAAAATTACTTTGATAATCATGTTAATCATGTAGTTGTTATAAATGCACATTTTCAGTGTTCATTTTACCTCTGAAAAGTGATGGGGGACTCACATGCTCAAAAATCTATGGGTCCCAATAGAGATCTATGGGTCGCCATATTTTGTGTTATCGGCAACAAAAATATAATATAAATCTATATATTCATTCCGTTTTAATCATCACAGTTTAATGGTAATATAAATCAGTTGTCACTTCAAGATTTTTCAGTTCACAACAATATTGTACATTATACAAAATAATATTGCTGAAATAATTATATTAATCTATATTTTCATTCAGTTTTAATCATCACAGTTAATTGGTAATACAAAGCAGTTATCACTTCAGATTTTTCAGTTTAGAATATTGTACATTATACAAAATACTGAAAATACTGCCATCCACTGAACTATTTTTAGCAGTGAAAGCATGGCCAAGTCTTCTTTTTGATGTCGTATCCGTTCATACTTGCCTCTCTCTTCCTGCAGCAACGGAATTTCCATAGCTAATTTGTGGTTTTCATTGTCGTTGTGCCGATCCAATGTTCTTTTCTGAAAGTTCGTGTTGCGAAATGATTAATGCAATCCAGTTTTTTTTTCACGCTGGGTACACGCATCACAGAACATGTAGCCGCCATTATCATCCTCCTCATAGCGTAACCAGGAATATAATGTAGTCCATTTTGGCAGAAAAGTCCTTTTCTTGCTAGGAGTATTCTTTTATTTTCTTTTGTCGAATTGTTCGCTTCAACACACGTGTTTTTCTTTCCCACCTGTCCCGTTCTTGCGCCCGTCTGTCTCCGTTTTGATCCTGACCACGTCTGCTCTCCCGTCCCGACTTACGACCCGTTTTCATCCCGACCACGTCTGCTCTCCTGTCCCGACTTAC
The DNA here is from genome assembly GCF_059441175.1 of Urocampus carinirostris. Lineage (NCBI taxonomy): Eukaryota > Metazoa > Chordata > Actinopteri > Syngnathiformes > Syngnathidae > Urocampus > Urocampus carinirostris. Next base: position 24,383,164 of record NC_142358.1, on the reverse strand, counting down.
GACCCGTTTCTGACCCCGACCAAGCCTTGCTCTCCCAGTCTCGGCTACCGACCAATTTTTTCCGTCCCCGACACCGCCATCGCTCGCTACGGAAGATCCACTTCCGTGTTAGGATCACAAACGAGTACGAGAGCGACTTACTTCCCGCACCTAGCGAACCCTGCATCGCGGGCGCAGCCCTTCCTCTTTCCTTTAATAAAACTTGTGAGAAACGTAACGCAAGTGGGTCCTGTCTCCGTCCTGGTCCGTGACATCCTGAGTTGTAAAAAAAACTTTATTCATTAAAAACATAACAATATTGAATTTTAAAAAAAGGAAAACTAGAAGAACTCGTAGGAAAATAAATTTGGTTTGATTTGACATAACATGAGGCCCACCTAAAGAGAGCTGACATGGATGTATGCCGTCTTGCTGCTACGGGTACCCAGAAATGAGAACAAAAGGGATGCTTTTTCATCATTTGTGGCTCTATAGGTTGTATTCTTCTTTCATTTTTGTAGGACTCATTTTAGGCAGCACAACACAATACAACGACATCTAGTGATAAAAAAAGTTTCCCTTTAAGTTTGCAATGTTTTTGAAGAGAATAAATCTTCAAAAGTATTATCCGTTTCCAGAAGTTTATCATTAGTATCTCAAGTTCTCATTTTCTTTGCTCATCTCTGCTCTTGATTTGAACGTCAACATATGTGTGTGGGTGTAACTTCCAAATCTGCCTCTTCACCGGCTGTCCATTAATTAATTCACTTCGGAATTACAAGAACAAAAACTTGGCCTTCTCACCATGGGGTTGTAAAATAGACCTTGCCCTATTATAGATTGTCTATACAGGGGTCGGCAACTTTTGGAGTCGAGGGCTATATTGGATTGATTGACTGACTGTTCTTTTTTTTTGTATCTGCCTATTAAAAACATTCTAAAATATTATTTGGCTCTGTTGGACTGAAAACCAAAAATAGTTGGGTTAGGACTATTCAATTTTGGTTAACAAGAGACAGAGAAACCACAAAGCAATGCCGACATTTGGATGGATTGGAAAAGCAACCCCAAATTTTAGACCACTACTTCTATGCCACAATCCAAAAACAGACCAGGACAAGTCCACATTTGAGAGCACTGTCCAGATTTGCGTCCTCAATGGTGAGCCAACAACCCATGCAGTTAAGGGGTTCGAGAATTCTTTTAAGAGTCTCCAAATCAATACCTGGCAGTATGTTAGATTAAAAGAACATTTGTACCTGTCAATTTTTTACATTTGCATTTAAGAATAAGTATACATGCAGACATATTTGTGTATATGTTGTATTTCTTTTTACATTTATTGTTCAAAAACATTTTTGAACACTCAGAATTAAAGTAATATATGAGGTCCTTGTTTTTAGGGACAACATTTCATAATATGCATTGAAAAACTCGGGCTAACCAAGTTAAATAAAACCCAGGGTGAAATGTGATTAATATTGTTTATAACTAAAATAAATATATAATTGCAGATCCTCCTTATCAAGCGACAATAAACCTTACATACAGAACAAGGCAACTATTTACTCACAGCAAGACCGACTATGTAGAATATTGCGACAATATCAGCAAGCTACGATGACGTTTTCATCTGTTACCACTGTGACCGAGACGATCCGGATAAGAGCCGAAATGGGGAAGGTGAGATAGGTCTTTAAAAAAAGAAATCCTGTTTAGAAATTGTTATATAGCTTGCACAATGTATTAAAAACGCATAAAATACGAGGATATAAATTGACAGGTATGCAATCTCCGTGACACCTCGTTTGCACCCACCCCCTCCACAGCATGCACATACATTTGTTACGGCACTCGTATTAAACTCTAATTTAATTTGTTAATATCATCTTATTTATCTAATTACTGTATTTAAAAAAAAATCTTAGATTAGTATTTAAATGTGTTTTTATTGACGAGGAAATTTTGTTTTATAACTATTAAGGGTTCACTTATATTCTTTTAGGGGGACGGGAGCAGACTAATTAGTTTTTATTTAGTCCATATAGGGAAGATTTGCTCGTTACCCGAGCAAATCTGGCGAGGACAATGATCTTGGAACAAATTAAGATCACAAGAAAAGGTACCACTGGATTTTATGTAATTATTAAAATTTTCGTTTGGCGGATGGATTACAAAGCCTGAAGACACGTGGCCCCTTATCTGTAATGTATCTTGCTTGCTTTTCCTGGCAACAAGTTTGTCTCGAACTTTCCTGATGTCCACATGTGTCCCGAAATAAGTTAGTTTTTCTCCAAATCTGCTGCAGTGGTTGCATCGTGTGCTTTACAAACTCAAAAAATCCAACAGAAACCTTCACCTTCTTTGTCACGCAAACTTGAAAAATTAATACCATACTTCTGATTGTGATTCTGTAACGTGTTGCATTCTTAAAATTCCAATATATTCCAATTATATTGTCTCCATTGTAACTGATCATGTTGGAGAATGACACACAAAACTTCGTCTCATGGTGGGAAAACCTCAAGTATTTTAGTTGTCTGTTTTAGTGATATCAATTTGTGGTTCATCCCGTCAGCGCTTGAAAAAAACAATAACTTGCATAGCTGTATTACTTGTATTACTGCCTCCCAGCAGCATAAAGGCATCATTGCCTGTGTACCATTTTTCCCTCAATTGGACCTTTTTTAATACATGCAATTTTCAAGAATCTGCTTTTTGGGATGCATCAGTTTTAAAGACAGTAAAACCAGCCTAAATCAAGTAAATGAAAACGTTTTTACATAAATATGATTTGAATAAAAAAATGACCGACCATTGTAATACATGGCCATCAATTAAAAGGGGTAATTGTTATGAAATATGCTCGTGCTATTCATTAAAGGCAGGGTGCAAAGTTTGGAGTGTACTGAAAAAAGTGGAAAGTTAAATACTTTCCATATTAAGTATGTGTTAACAATGCCCAACTGATTCAAAGAGCCCTTATGTGTCACGACCAGCACAGAAGGAGGACCCAGATGCATAACGTTATTCACAAGTTTATTGAAATATAGAGGAAAGGCAGTGCCAGCAATGAGGTGCTCGCTGGACGCGGGAAGCAAGACACTCACGGGATCGAAGCGTGTTCCAAATGCGAAAGTGGATCTTCCGGAGCGGGAGTTCGTAGCGTAGTTAGACGGAAAAACAGGTCGTTAGCCGGGACGGGAGATCAGAACGTGGTCGGGTTCAGAAAACGTGTCGTTAGCCGGGACGAGAGATCAAAACGTGGTCGGGGTCACAAAACGGAGACAAAAGGGGGAGTCAGGAATGGACAAGTGGAAAACGGGTGACGAAATGGGACCGATGGGAGTCAGAGTAAAAAATGCTTGCCTTGTGAAAACAGAAGTTCGCTGACGGACTGACCAAAGGCAAGTAAAAGCACTGTGCTTAAATAGGAGGGGAACCAATCAGGTAACCAGCAGCAGCTGGCGCCAAACAAGCGTGCACAGGTGAATGCAATGAGTAATCATGACATTATGATTTATTTTCGATTGCGCCAATCTGCTTTGTACTTTAAACAAAGCTGTTCAGAGTGGAACACATTAGGTAGGAGGAATGGGGCCTAGGGAAAGTGCTGGAGAGACGCCATGACCTTCCTTACAGTTTTATTTTCTATTTGTTAGTATAGCATGAAATGGTGAAAGTACTCTGGAGGGTACCTTCTTGACCTAGTCCTGAAGGTTTGCAGTTTTCTCCTGAACAATAGTTCCTTCACATTGCAGTTGCTAGTGCTGCCAATAAAATGATGAATTGATTTAAGTTAATTTTTTTGTAAATCTTACTGTGCCTCACCGGACAAGAACCTCATCTCAAGTTACTGGAAGAGGGTGCACGTGGAGTAGTAAGTCGGCTGGTTGAGGAAAACGTCTGGTTGCTTTGAAACCGCATATACTCAATGACACTTCCAAGCTTAAAAACTGCTAGAAATTGATGAGAGACAATGGATTATTTTATCCGCAATACAAATGTGTAATGAGCAAAGTGATTTGGTGCCATAGAAAACACTTAATTTTTTTCTAGTCTTTCCTGAGGTTCGTTTTTATGCAATTCAGTATTTAAGTTCCTTCTCTTCTAAAAATTTACAATCTATCACATAAAACACAATCCTCATCCATTGTCCTGATCTCCGTCCTGTCCATCTTGCTTCTCGTGTCCACCTTTAGCCTGTAAACTGCTTTCTGTGTGCCGCTGCATTTCATTTTTGCCACTTTCTCCTCCGTCCTCACTCTCCGTCTCCCACGCCTGCATGGATTTCTCAGGACAGGTCTGTCGGCGAATGGTCTGTCTGCGCCTACTATAACAGGATTGGTTGCTGTGAAGGGTACGCCTGCGATGCCATTGTCTGAGAGACTGTTGGGCTTCCACGCTAAGTTGACGTGCAGCAAGGCGTGGCTGGAAGCTGCTGATGTAGTAGAGAGCTGCATACAGTGTGGTAAGATAGTAACCCCCTGTTGGTGATGAGGATGAAAAATAATTAATATATCTAAACCTGATGGGATCTATGATCTAAAAGTTTTAGACCGCATCAAATTTAATTGAATATCAGATATTTAGAAGGATAGTTTTTATCTATGTTTCTTTTCTGCAGTAATAAGGCTTCATATAGTTTTTCCCCCAATTCTTACTTTTGCACAATGTTGCTGCTAATGTAATTGAATGTTTTCTGATGTAAATACAATAAAGGACAATCTACTTATGTTGCTTTACTTTAATTGACTTTACTTTACTGATCTACTTTTTTCACTTATTTTACTCGCTCGACTCACTTTCTGTGTAAGGTGCCCCTGATTATAAGCCACATATAGTACATTTTTAAAGGAAAAAACATTTTATACATACAAAAGCCGCACCTGACTATAAGCCACATGTGCCCAAATTGAAATATGAGATATTTTCAAATCCCTTAACTGTCCAATGGCCAGGAAAAGTATGTGTGTGTCTGTGTGTGGAGTCAGACTTTGGAATAATTTGCAAAATGAGATCAAACAATGTCCAACTATCCATGTGTTCAAATTTAAATACAAAAAAAGCATTACTGGCGAAATACAGGGATGAAGAAAATGGGATATGAGGGAGATTGGAAATACTGCATTTCAAACTATGGTTAACTTGTTGTTATTGTTGCTATTATTACATCAGAACTGTTATAAGTATTGTGTTTATTTTTATTGTTATTATCACTGGTGCCGCAGTGACATTATGCGCATTATGACGTTGAGGGATGGGTATTGCGAAGATTAGTGTATAAAATATGTGATTATTGTAACTATTATAATTATTGATATCTGATCTATGTAATAAGTATAGCCATGAGATTTTGTTGTATTGGACACAAGAGGAGCTATCTATAAAATGTATTTAATAGGGAAGATAAAGGGGCAGGAAAAATAAGCATCTGCTTCTGACTACCCCTTTTCGAACATGTTATGTGACATTATTTTGTTGTTGACTCATTGTTTTTGTCCTGTTTTTATTTTTATGTTCGAAATAAAAGTTTTCATTCATTCATTCATTCATATCAAATACGTGTCTGTAGGATGTCACCATTCACTGAGATACGTCATGCCACAAAAACTCTTGTGATATGATGAACATTTCAAAACATACGATCACAATCAGTCTGAAACAAAATACCGGAAAACTATAAAGCCGAGGAAACTCACCATTACGTCCCCTGGCCGTCTTCAACTTCTTTGTATGTCGCGAAAATGGCTTTGTTACATCAAGGACTATCCATAGAATCCAACCGTGTAAAATACTTACTCGAAAACACACGATAATGCCGACAAATAAATCGGAATCCGCCTTAAACATTTTTGCTTCGTTGGACTTTGCTTCTTGATATCAGTTAGTTTGGCCACATTATTTCGGTTTACAAATAAACAAACTCATAAAATTATTTCCAATAAGGTAGTTAGAGCTCCCCTTTTTGATTGACACCTTTTCCAAAATGAGGGTCTGTTCATGCTAATTTTATTCATGTACAAAGTTATATTAAACTTGTGTTTTCCTCGACACATATATTCCATGTCTCACTCTTACTGCTTGTGCGCCCCTGGTGGCTGTTTAAAAAAATGCATGGATTAGCCGCATCATTGCTTAAGCCGCATGGTTGAAAGCTTGGGAAAAAAATAGAGGCTTATAGTCTTAATTTTAGGGTACTTTGATTAATTTACGTAACTTACTTAACTTTATTTAGTTTACTCACTCACTCACTCACTCACTCAACAAATATTTTTTTTAAATGTTATTTTTATTGAATGTTTATCCTGGAGTGAGATATCTGATCTCATTGTAAAGAGAGACGATATGTTGTAATGAAGACTATTCTATTCTATTCCATTCTATCCTATCCTATTCTATGCTATTCTTTTCTACTCTATTCTTAATGGGTCACGAGCAACATTTTCCTACCTTCTCCCTGCAGCTGCGTGGGGTCCAGAAGCTCCATCATGTAGTCGGAGTCCATTTGCAAATTGACCAGTTCACTGCGCAGAAGCACCCAAGTCAAGCAAGGAAGGAAATCATCAGCTCCATACACCACATCTGCCAGAAAACAAAAGATTACTAGACCTCACTGGAAATAATTTCCCCTTTTCAAAAACACAAATAAAATTAAACACGATATCCAAAAGAAAAGCCTACCACCTGAGCTAGCATTAGTGCTCATGCTGTGGTAGATAGTCTTGCAGATTTTCAGCAGGATGCGGACCTTCTTGTTGGGGGAATAGGCCTCATGCATGCTTAACCACCTTTTCTGGATACGCTCAAGGGTGACCGGGTCAGGAACTCCGACTCCGGAGGCTCCGCCTAGCGCCTCCACGCCGTTGTCCTTCAGAACTCTCTGTTTGCTCTCCAACTTCTGCATGATGCCGTCGTCGGTGCGCCAGGCGTGAATGCAGGAGTAGATGTGAGCTGACACAGGTTTTAGGGCCACCTTATGAATTGAAATCTCAACTAGGGAATCTAAAGAAAACACAAATCAGGAAAGATCGACAGTGACGCTTGTTGATTTCACAATCCATATACTGTGGTACCACTTTATACAAGCAAGTCTAAACACGAGAAGTTCAGTATAAATACATTTTATTTGCAACACACAGCTTGCATGCTACAAAAAAAACAAAATCCGGTTCACGGGCAGTCCCAGAGGCTACCACTAGAGAGAGCTCAAGACATCTTACCGCTTGTGACTGCCCAGTGCCAGCATCAGCTCGTCTAGTTTGAACATGCAAACTACTATGGGCAAAAAGAAAGAGCTGTGAAGTTAATTTGTGTGTATGTTCCCTTAAAGTCACAGTAACTTTAATTTTAAGTGCTTAATAAGTGCTTACGTATCATCAAAAGTCTTTCGATCTCATACCTGTAAACCTTCGCCAATTTCTCCCCCTATTATTGATTGCAAATCAAGTCAAGTCAAGTCAATTCACATTTATTTATATAGCCTTTAATAACAAAAATGTCTCAAAGGACTGCACAGGATTACAATTACGCAATTACCTGATCTTAAACCAAATCCTCTTCATTAAGGAATAATAAACCTCACAAGCACAACGCGGCACCTATTTCCTCAAAGCACGACAGACTATGTAAAATAGCACAACAATATTAGCGATCTCCGATGACCTTGTCATCAGCTACCAGACAGAGACAGAGAAAATCCGTATTAGACCTGAAATGGGGAAGAAAAGATTTGTCTTTTTGTTTTTAAAAAAATCCTGTATCCAAATATACAAACGGGAACATGTATAGGTTTGCAAGTATGCCACTCTTCCTCGCAAATGCCTCCCTCCCCATTTTGCGACACCACATCTTGTTTATCTCATCTCATCTCATCTCATCTCATGTCATCTCATCAGCTACACCGCTTATCCTCAGTAGGGTCGCGGGGGTGCTGGAGCCCATTCCAGCAATCATCGGGCAGTGGGCATGGGACACCATGAACTGGTTGCCAGCCAATTGCAGGGCACTTGTTTATCTCATTACTATATTTTTGTGTTTGATTGCTGTTTGAATGTGTTTATAATGACCAGGAAGGTGTGCTTTATAGCTATTTAGGGTTAACTTGGATGCTTGTGTGAGATCAGGAACGGACCACATAGCAATTATTTCATATCAGGGATATTCTCTCACTACATGAGCAATTTGAGTTATGAGCACAATCCTGGAATGAATTAATCTCATACGAAGAGGTACCACTGAAGTTTGGAGAGATGCAAAGTTTATACACTATATTCTCGCAACCGTATTAGCTCATTTTATCAATGCACTGTATTGTATTGTTGCAGTTTTCACCATCTGAAGGGATATCAAAATTTAGACGTCCCCTGTGGTTTCTGTGCTTATTTGGTGGTTTGTCATATTGATGGAGCTACACTCAGTATTTCAATCAGTGCAGAAAGGTCGAAAAGTGAAAATGTAAACTCACTCACCTATCTCTGAGTTAGTAAGATCAGTCATGCTGTCCAGCAGTGTTTGTATATCAGGATTGTCCAACAGAATCCCCCTCAGAAAAGTGAGTGATGATCTCACTTCTTGTAAGAACTCTGATCCCATGAACTCCCCGGGATCATTTCCCCTCTGCAGCGTCTCCTCCACAAATTCCCTCACAGCATCCGCAAACAAGCCTCGTTTCTTCTCACTCAGGTCGACCACGCGATTGCTCAACCTTTTCTTTTGACAAACCAAACTGCCGAGCGCCTGGCCCACCGCCGAAAGGCGATGCATGACTTTGTCTGCCAGCCGCTGCGCCGAGTGGTGGTGCGCCATCTGGCACAAGGAAGGATCTTCTGGGTCTTCTTCCATGCTGCTGACAGACAGCGAGTCCAGTTCAGGTGATGCAGGCTGAAGAAAAGAGCAGGGCCTGTGGGCAGGGGCCAGCAACTGTCCGTCCTCGATCCACGACACCCTGTGAGGCGTCTGAGGGCTGGCACTTCCACAGTTCAGTGGCTCAGAGGAAGGAAGAACGCTCCCGGTGCTGGATGCGGAACTTTGTCTGGAACGCCTCAGAATGACTCCATCTTGAACAGATGACGTTGATGGGAAGGTTTCTTCTGACTTGGCTCTAATCATCCCTAGAAATGAAACAATTACTTTACTGTTCAGAATAAACAAGCATGTAGGACATTTAAATAAAAGAAAAAAAATGCCAAAATTTGGAACATGTGCCTCCAAGTCCCATTTCAACGGCAGTAATATGTAACCTTCATATTCGCAAAATGTGCTTGAAATAGAAAATATATTGCTACACTGTTTTTAAAAATGTTTTTTTTGTGTGCCAAATCACGTGTAAACAGTAGTAAGCTATCAGAGCCTGCAAGCCTTTTTTGTTGTATTTTGTCCATGAACACGTATTCAATCATTTCTAATTGTCTGTCAGCTTGGTTTTATTGCTTTCCCTCCTGATTGCGCTGCTCTCAGATGTGTGCTTTTATTTTTAAGCATTTAACCAATTACATTTCAGCCATTAGTTGTTGCCATGCTCAGATATCTACACGGTGGTCTTCACAAAAAATCCTGAAGGCCACGTCCGGTACCATCAGTCTTCGGGAAAGCTTTTGGTTTAGCCAATCAGATTTAGAGTTGGCAACATCACAGCCTTCTAGCAGGCATACGAAAACATCTGCTGAGGGGTGGTACACCTATGTCTAAAATCTATTTCTCCACTAATTTATAATAGCATTTATTTTGTCACTCTACATTGAACTTTTAACTTGTTTAAATGTTGAACTTTTTATACCAAGCTACTTTAATGCCAATCAACTCAGAATCTCTGACAAACACACAACAAAATGTTAATAAAATTGACTTTTACATGCAACAACAAATAAACTATAAAATAGAAGAATAATTTTACATTTGTCATGTAAAACACAATATGCCCGAAAAATACAGGAAACTCAATTTTCTTTTTAAAGAGAATGTACATTATGGAAAAAAATTACTGCAAGAGTTCAATTGAAAGTAGATCAATTTGAGAAAAGATGGAATTCTATTACACAACTTCTACTTGATTTCTAAACACCTCACCTTTTAATTTTATTTTTTTATTTTCATTTTTTGTTGTTGTTTTTTCTTTTGTTTGTTATGAGAATATCAATTGTAATTTTTTGTGTTATTATATGATGAGTGACTAAACTGAGCGTGAGAAATAAAAGGTTCTAAAATAATAAACAAAAATGTTTATAGATGTACAGAAAGAGACAAAATACAGAAAAATGTTTAACCTTTTCTATACTCAACGAATTTAAAGTCAACAACACAGAATCCCTGTGGAAAAAAACTTGCATTTTTACCAATCACAAGAGAAATAAAAGAGTCCCGAAGGGGACCGGCTCTTGATTGGTTGTTCACCTTTAAGAGCTGGTTATTTTGAATGGTGATGGTTTGCCATATGTATCATTCTTTACATTTTCAGTAAGATTTTCTTTCTTGTTGAATCTATGCCACAAAGAATTAAGGCAGTTCTGAAGGCAAAAGCGCGTCCGACCCGTTAGAAGCATGGTGTACCTAATAAAGTGCCCCATGATTGAAGAATAATCAAATTAAATTGGATTGTGTATTATATAGATGAATCATAATCAATGCCCAGAACTATTTTTGAAAAAAGAAAAGCATCTACCTGAGCCTTCAGTATTAGTAAATAAAGATTCCTGGTCCAAGGAAACGGTTCTTTTGCCCGTCAGTCCCGCTCCGACCCAGCTTCGAGTGGAACTGAGTCGTCGACCTCGTCTAGAATTTGAAATCTGTGACTGAGGACCAATGTCTTGGTGTGAAAGCCAGTCGTCGCCATGTTCATGCAAATAGAGCGGATTGATGACACAAATTGCCCCGTTGGTAGAGGTCAGCTAGACAAGCACACAAGAAAAAAATGACAGTGAGAATATTATGGACATAACTTGAAAGCCAAACTTGATTTTACATAAAAAATCCCAAAATAAAATAAGTAAATACCGAATATAAATAATAGGCTGCCGGAAAATGAATGAACAGCATTGTCTTTAAAGGCGATAAGCTTTAGGATTCAATAACAACATAAATACACAAGTTGTACTTTTCAGTTAATACTGTGTGATGAAAAAATACAAAAAGTGGTACCTCTACTTACGGATGTCCCTACATACGAAAATTTCAGGTTACAAAATACCTAAACCTGAAAATATTGCCAGTAATTACGCAGGCGTTTCAGGATACTAAGTCAAAAATACATACCTGTCAACCTCCACGGCTCCATTCCCGTACAAACTGTCGTATTTTCCCTTACAAAATACAAAATAATCTTACACCATATTTTTTTTCCGGAATGATGCATGATGGGAAATTCCCGGGCGGCAGACGCATGCGCACAGTAGCATCAAACCGCTCGCTTCGTTTGCAATGAAAAAAATGATAACGAGATAGAGTTGATGGATTTGCCGTTTCGTGATAGTCGGTGTTTACCGGATGGTACCCATAATTGACAAATTTGCGTTTTTCCGTACAGATTTTCTTGTACGTTGTACACGTCTTAAAATGTATAATCAACATACTTTGTACGGCAAAAACGTACAGGTTGACAGGTCTGTAAATACAGTACAGTACACTATGCGAACCCTGCGTCGTTCCCAATCTGGCAACCCAATGCTGTGAATCCCAGCTCTTTGTGTGCCTTTCCTGCGCCTCTACCCACAAATGTTTCAGGATACAAAGCTACTCCCATAACCAATTAAGTACGTAAATAGAGGCACCACTGAATTATGAACAATGATTGCACCTGTATGGAGCACATTATCGTGGCTGGCTGCATGTTTTTCATTTCATCAGTCATCGGTTCAGGTTGCGCACTAAGCCAGGTTTCTGCATTACAGAAGATACAAAATGCATTATGAAAGACAATAATGACCCATAGTGAAGTGATGATTGTGCTGATAAACGATTAAAAGGGTGTTTTTAACAATGAAAAACGCCAACAACTGAAAGTAATATGAAACGAGAGAAAGATTCGGGAAGACTCACGGGGTTCAAGCTGGTTTGAGTCGGATTGTCTATCCAACTAGGGATATTCAGACAGATAGCCAACACGTTCTACCACGGGTTACAACAAGTAGAATGGGTTTATTCGGAATTCAATATATGTTTTTAAACCGTCAAGTTGCCATAAATCTTATGTTACAGTATACAGTGTCAGAACCAGAACAGGAGGAGGACCCAGATGCGTAACGTTTCTCACACAAGCTTTATTTTACGGGAATGGGGCAGTCATGCACGTTAACACAAACGCCAGTGGTTCGGCGATCGCTGGGCGGAAGAAGCAAGGCAGAAGTCTGGCGTGGAACAACAGGAAGCCAGAGGCTGACGAGATCCATACCAGGTACACGAGTAGATACCGGACAGATGGGGTCGATACCGGACAGGACGGGACAGAGAGGATTGATATCAGATACAGAGGACTGCAGACAGATATCAGACAGGGCGAGACAAACGGGATCGATACCAGACACTGGAGACTGGAATTCGATATCAATTAGGACGCGATAGACGGGGACGATACCCGATACTGGATGTTGTAGCAAGGTATCAGACAGGGCGAGACAGACGGGATCGATACCGGACAGGATACACAAGCAGGATACCAGACAGAGTAAAAACACATGTCTTGCGGGTGCGAAGGTTCGGTGACGGACTGACTAAGGGTGAGTGAGAGCACTGAGCTTAAATAGGAGGGAAGCCAATCAGCCAACAAGCCGCAGCTGGCGCCAAATGGGCAGGGCGAATTGGGGGCAATGGGCAACCGTGACATACAGTGCAGTAAGGACATTTTTGGACCTATATCTTTCTGTGTATTTAATCATCTAACTAAGTAAAGTATATGTGAAGTACAAAAGAATTGTCCCAATGTATCCCCTAACCCTTTGTATTCAGTGGCATTGTAGTTACCTATGGAACTTAAAGAAAGCAACAGCTCACCTGGTCAACGGGTAGAAAAACATCAGTTGAGCCAAATCAGAGAGACTGCCGAGAGTCCGACGGCTGAAAACCTGCAAGAGAAAGAGCAAGGACGGTAATCAAAATTCTGTTCTTTCTCTTAAACACTGTACTGCACCTGTGAGTAGAAAGGTGCCTGGACTTTTGCAAACCATCACTTGGATCAAGTGGTTTTGCTAAAGATTTTAATTTGTTGATATTAAACGGAATCAAAGGAATGGCAAATTGCCATTAAACAAATACAATAGAAGAGAAAAATGTTACAATGGAATTCACCGCATATGTTGAAAAACATTTAATAGTTTTTGTATAAAGAAGGTAATTTTAGGTGCTAATATAAAAAAATATTGTCACGGCCAGAACAGACTGTAGACCCAAACGCGTAAAGCTTTACACCAAGCTTTAGTGCGGAAGCGGAGAAGTCAGGCGTGGGAAAACAAACACCAGCTATTCGGTGATTGCTGGGCAGGAGAAGCAGGAACCCCACGAGATCGGAGCGTGGTCGGAGGGCGGAAAAGAGTCGAGCAGCCAGGACAGGAGATCAGAGAGTGGTCGGTGGACGGAAACAAGTCTGGCAGCCGGGACGGGAGATCGAAGCGTCGTCAGAGGAAGGAATCAAGTCAGGTAGCTGGAATGGGAGATCGGAGCGAGGTCGGAGGAAGGAATCAAGTCAGGTAGCCGGAGACGATTGGAAAGCCAGGGGCTTGCCTTGCATGTGCTGAGGTTCGCTGACAGACTGACAAGGAGTGAATGAGAGTGTTGTGTTTAAATAGGAGGGGAACCAATCAGGAAACGAGCAGGAGCGGGAGCCAAACGAGCGGGCACAGGTGAGGGCAATAGGCAAATCATGACAAATATTATGATGGTATTTACTGCATATGTCAGGCATATCCAAAGTCCGGTCTCTGTCATGAACTCAATATTATGTGGTCTGCCGGTAATGTTGAGCACAGTATAAAACTAACGTGTACCAAACCCCCCCCCCCCCCCCCCCAAAATACATACTTAGAATACATTAATAGAATAAAACATTTTAAAAGGGAATCAATAATTAATTCTGTGCATGTTACAAAATAATTTGTATAATATTGTTTAAAGCAATCGGCAGCACATCAGTTACGTGGTTAGCGCGTCTCCGCAACAGTCCTGAGGTCATGAGATCGAAACTTCCTTTACGGAGTTGCATGTTCTCCCCGTGCTTGCGACTGGCTGGCAACTAGTTCAGGGTGTCCCCTGCTCACAGCCCGAGGATGGAAAGGGATGGACTCCAGAACCCCCGCGACCCTAATAAGGATAAGCAGTGGATATAATGGATGGACGGATGGATGTTTAACAGGGTTGGGTAGGGTTATTTTAACTTGATTACTTTCAATTACTTTTGGATTACTCCAATACCAAATATGCTAATAAAAGACAAAAAATATATATATGAAAAAAATTATGACTCACAACACGTGGTAAGCTTTCTCTCCTGGCTTTGATCTCTTTGATCTCCGGCAAAACTAACATAAAATGCGATAGAAACAAAATGAAAATAAATCCAAACAGCTTGCCAACAACATTTTTGCCGTTCCATGTATTCCGTTACTCCCCAAGCCTGCACAAAATTTAGGAATTTTATTCATATTTAGTTTCTTTTGTCTTTTATTAGCATATTTGGTATTGGAGTAATCCAAAAGTAATTGAAAGTAATCAAGTTAAAGTAACCCTACCCAACCCTGATGTTTAAAGCAATAACGGAGCCGAGTCGAGAGAGCCGGTTCTCAAAAAGAGACAAAATTCCCATCACACTTTAGTCATACACTTCAAAATGTAATTCTTTTAACTGATGAGCCATTTTCTAAGTTCAATGCTAAATTTTAAACTTTGATCCTTGACGGTATCGCCAATTTACATTTTCTTAACTCAAGAGACTTCACACATTTTACAAGGGTTGTTTTTTTAGGTCTCGCACTTGAATTGGTTCATCAAGAGAGGCATCATACATTATAAATCGATGTGGCTTCTTTGAATATTAAATGAGCAGCCAATGACTTGTGTA
This sequence comes from Urocampus carinirostris, assembly GCF_059441175.1. Classification (NCBI taxonomy): domain Eukaryota; kingdom Metazoa; phylum Chordata; class Actinopteri; order Syngnathiformes; family Syngnathidae; genus Urocampus; species Urocampus carinirostris. The sequence goes on along the minus strand of NC_142358.1, from coordinate 24,368,142 downwards.
AAGTGGAGAACCAATAAATGTATTTTGGTCATTGTCCTCACTGAAATTTTTTATTACAATATAACCTATTGTTTAGGAGTACATTTTATCCTCACTATGACCAGTTCTATCGGTAATTCAAATTAGTGATGAGGAGTCCAAACATTAATACTATTGATACTAAGCAAGTATTTGGATCAGATCGATGATATTGTCCTGGGATCGATACTTCACCACTCCTCCAAATTCCGCAAAGCGCTGCTTCTATGTGTGGAGGACTCAGCTCTCTCCGCCACTCTCGATTTTACACCTGTTTGTGTGACTTACAGGCACACTTTGATCACCTCTTCTTACCTGGGCTGCTGCTGCACTCTTCTTGCCCCTATAAGAATCTAAAGACTCTGGTACCTCTGCTTAAAAATGTCTCTACATACAAACGGGAAAATATTGCCTCTAGTTAAAAAAGCGTTTCAGGATACCAAGTCGAAAACACAGCTGCTATTAGCCCCTCCCAGAGTTTCCCGAATGTAAACAAACTGGCTATCGCTTAAAACACAGGTGTCAAACAGGCGGCCCGCGGGCCAAATCAGGCCCGCTTAGGGATTGAATCCGGCCCGCAAGACAACACTCAGAGAAGCGCAAGAGAAAAATAAGCTGCAGGTTGAAATATGTCAACTTGATGTTGCCAAAGCCAGGTGCCTCTCACAAAGACATTTGTATTTATTGGATTTGTATTTATTTTTCTCTCTCTTTCTTTTCCACCCCTTTTCTCCCACTCTGCCTCTGTCACTCTTTTTCTCTTCCTTTGTTGCTCTTTGTCTCTTTCTCTCTTTGTGTCTTTTAACCTCTTTTGCTCCAACTTCCTTTTTTCCTTTTCTCTTTTCTCTTACTTTCTTCATACCTTTCGCGCTTTCTTTTCTCTTTTCTCTCCTTCTGTCTTTCTATTTCTCTTTGGGTTTCTTTCTTCCTCTCCCTTTCTTTCCCCCCCCTCTCATGACTTTTTATCTTTTGTTTCTCATGCTCTCTCCCTCTCTCTCTTTTTCTTTCTTTGTCCCGCCCTCTCTCCTTTTCCCTCCCTCTTTCTCTTATTTCTTCATCTCTCTTTTTCTTTCTCTTTAATCTACTAGTCCGGCCCCTGACAGAATGTTTGTTCTATCGTGTGGCTCCGAGTTAAAATTAGTTTGACACCCCTGGCTTAATATCTGTCTGGCAACACAGTGCGCATGCGTGTTCCCAGCATTCAGCAATTTCAGGTGTAAAGTGGTTCGTTTACAATGGTATCACTTACAAAAATAACTGCGACAGAGTAGAGGTCATGAAAAGTAATAGTAGTGATAATAATAATAACAAGTATGGAAACTAGTTTAAAAATTTGGTAAGAAAATGACTGTTTAATATCTGTTACAATTTGTATATATGAAACAATAACGTTTTTTAATACAAAAATTGCTTGATTTTTTTTTCAATTTTCATAGTTTTCATAGACAATGCGTATTTCGTGATTTAAACGACAAAGGATTCTTAGTATTTGCTTTTTGTCACAGACCAGAACGGACAGAGGACTCTATAGCGTACATTTCTCAGTTTTTTTTTTTTAAAAGAGAGGTAGAGTAAAGCTTGCTTGCTTGATCCTGGCGAGGACTGACGGAAAACAGGAGCGAGCGAGGCGGGAGTGACACTTCCGTGTCGGACAAAGACAGGCGGGAATAGTAAGTCGTTTGGCCGGGGCTGGAGATCAGAGGCGATGTCGAGTTAGTAATCAGGGTCGTAGGCAGGAGGCAGGCAGGTAACGAGGCAAAACGGCAGGCAGAATGGGCGTAATCAGGTCCAGAAACAGGTCAATAACGAAGATCAGGCAGGAGAAAGGTATAGCAGAAACGGAGTCGGACGGGAATGCTCACTGAGTGGAATACAACAGTTCGCAACGATCTGACAATTACTGAGAGGAAGCTGGGGGTTTAAAAAGGGAGTGTCCACCAATCAGCTGTCCGGGCTTGTTGGCGCCAATCAAGCCGCCGCAGGTGCTCCAGATTGCCAATCATGACAGTATTAGTATTCTCAAAATAATATAGATTTATATGAGTATTTGATCTAGTTCGAAAGAGGTTGCTATCATAAATGACACTGGCTTTTTTGGGGGTCTTACATTACTGCACTCTGAAAGGCAATAACCTAAACTCACAGGAAGTGGCTTTGAGTTATTGGAACACAAAAACAGACAAACCTTCTGCAAGCAACTAATCACAGAAGGCTTACAACCGTGAAACATTAACGTAAGCAACTTAAAAAATGGCTTAAATGTCTCATATTACCGCAAAATTTGGGTTGAAAAATGTTAATACATGGCAATCTTTACAAGCCACGTTTATTTGTATACCCCTTAGTGAGAAGATGTCTCAAAGGGCTGCACAGACCACAGATTAATATAGACTGAAGACTATTATAACACCATCCCTTGATCTAAAAACTACATGAGTGCAAATAAAATTTCACAACTCCCCCGGACTGTAGAATATTTTGCAACATAACAATGACAATAATGCATTTCCAATTAAATAAACGCAAAAGTGATACCTGGCTATGTCCTCGTCTTCTTTTTCCATACATCGAGTTTGCGTCAACCTGCCGATAGTCAAAACTACTTCTGCAACCAAGCCAGAAAGTAACTTGTTCTGGTATTGGGCGTATACCAAGAACAAAAAAAAAAAAGGAACTACTTGCTTCATGCAAAGAGAGGCCTGTACAATTTTAGGTGCGAGTTGAGGTTTTGTATGGTTTTTAAATCGGCGTTGTTGATAGATCTCTTTTTAATATGAATAAAAGAAACCAATCCTATTTATAAGTGCCTATATAAGCACCTTCAAGTGACTTGTGTCACTTTTTTCATTCTCAGTCTACAGCAATAGTAAAAAGTATCCACTTATTTAATAAATAAAACCCATCTTGCTATAATGTTTCAGAGTTTGCACAATTTGTTTCATTGCCAGAAAAAAATATTTTTAATATCTATAGGGGCAATCAGATTCAGATTCAGATTCAGATTCAGATCTACTTTATTGTCATTCTAGTACACGTGTATACAGAACGAAATGTCGATGCATCTGACCCCCACAGTTTCCTTGAATGTACAGATATAAATAAAGTTGTATTGTATTTTGGCTACGTATAGTATTTTACCATAGTGCAAGAAGAGTAGCTAACCAGATGTGCAAAATGGGCAGTCAGGTTAACAAGTCAGGTACACAGTAACATTAACACTGTAACAATAACGCTGTAATTACAATAGTGCAGAGAGCAATGTGCAAGGAGTGGCAAGCTATAAAAAACTGCCAGTAGTGCAAAAAGTCAGATTAGCAGCCGTTTAGATTTAAGTTAACTATATGTTAGATTGACCATTTAACAGTCTAATGGCCAGGGGGACTAGACTATTGCGGAGCCTGGTGGTCCTGCACCGCACACTGCAGAACCTCTTCCCAGAGGCTAGCAGAGTGAACAGTCCATGATGGGGGTGAGAGGGGTCCCCGGTAATGTTCTTAGCATGGGATAGGCAGCGCTTCTGGCCAATGTCCTGAATGGAGGGAAGTGTAGTCCCGATTATTTTCTCTGCTGTCCTCGTTACCCTCCTCACACTACCCCAGTCGGTAGCGCTGCAGCCTCCACACCACACAGAGATACAGCTGGTCAGGATACTCTCTATGGTGCCCCTGTAGAATGTGATGAGGGAGGGTGGGGGCAGGTGGGCTCTCCTCATCCTCCGCAGGAAGTACAGGCGCTGCTGTGCCCTCTTAACCAGTGATGCAGTGTTCACGGACCAGGTGAGTTTGTTTGTAATGTGCACCCCTAGGAACTTGATACTGCTGACAACCTCCACAGCCTTGTTGTTGATGCAAAGTGGGGCATGGTTGGGCTGGTTTTTCCTAAAGTCGACAATGATCTCTTTAGTTTTGTCAACATTCAGGACCAGGCTGTTGTCCCTGCACCAGCCCACCAACTGCTCCACCTCCTCTCTCCTCCTGCCTAAATTACGTTTAACAACATTTTCATCAAGGTAATACTTAGACTCAAATTCAAATTACCAAATATTTGTAACCCCTTTTCAGGATCCGACCGTTCAATCCCATGTACACATTTACAAATAAGATAAATGGCACCAACACACAAAATATCAATTTGTACTCAAAAATCAAGAACAAAACAGGAACAAAGAAATTGATAGGGCAAACCTGAGCACATAATTTAAGGTGAAAGTGTGTGGAATTCTAGTCTTGGACAGTACCTAGAAATGGAGAAGGAAATCTGTGAGTCGTTTGCAGCCCCGAGACAAATTGGATGTGGAGTGTCTCGGCTAAGTGTTCATATGTAGGCTCTTAAGATTGCACAAGCCAAGAAATATGAAGGATTTACTGCACCCACAGGTTAGTGTACACATTTTTATTCTTTTCATTTAATTATGTGGCTATTTTAAGGCAGTTTTAGAGGATCGACTCAATGCAACTATAGGCAGTAATTTATAACTAGATAGTTACTTTCAGAGTAATGCGCTACTTTTGGGTGTCACTAATCTGGAAGGCGACTTAATTACCTTTTGAATGAAACAACTAGCATATATACCTAATTACTGCTTATCAGGAATGTGCCCAACACTGACCACAAATAATTGGTATTGGTATCAGCCCTGTAAAATGATATATTGTACCGGCAGAAATATCAATTGCAAATATTATGAAAAAAAAGTGGCTATGTGTTGCTAATTTTTATGACCAATTGACTAATGTGAAACATATTTTTGGGATGTCGAAAAATATCCAGACATTGCTGGAAGTTAGATTTTGTATTGTGTACACCTTTTTCTGAGTACAGGACAGTACTGTCGTGCTTCTTTCCGCCGCTACCAGCGTGTGTTCACCCAGCATCCACCCAGAAGGAAAAAAATCTGCTTCCTCTTCCTAGGTCGTGTGTAAACGTTCATTACCGTCGGTCTATACTATCTCTAGCGTGCTAAGAACTTTGACATTGGTATTGTTTAATATCTCTTGCATTCATTCAATATGGTTGGTGTAAAGTTTGAAGAAGAGGCGAGCCGTTTCATTTAAAATGAAAGTGGAATAAGAAAGATTGATGCGGTTGAGAAAATGTTCGAAATGCTTTTTTCTGCCACTTTTGACCACAGAGGAGGACCTCTGGAAGCACATCTTCCAAAAGTTAAACTCAATTTTATTTATCTTTATAGAGCAAATTATATTATAAAATGTTTATTTTTTAGTACAAAACAATACAGGTTACTTATACGAGCCTTAAGCATACTTATATAAGCCTTAAACATACAAAATATAGCACTGAAGCAACTTACGAACAAATTCAACTTTCGAACAATCGTGCGGAACCTCGTTCGTAAGTAGGTGAGCGTTCTGGAATAATCAATTCATATATCTTGCTAAATTGTGATTATAGAAGGAAACCGATTAATTGCGTTGACTACACTATGTGTGCAAGATGCTCACCCTACCAGGTATTCCTGACAGGGTGGGATAGGCCTGGGCTATATCCCAGGATGCACCTGGGCACCCTGCCTTCTCATAGCCTCGAAGGAGTTCAAGTGCAGACATGTTTCCCCTGCGTCTTGTCCATGGGATTAATGTTGACCTGTTAAGTAGACTATAATCCTCCCAGGACATATATGTGGGTTGCACATGCATGTAGAGGCCTGGGCAATGCACAAGTCACATGCAGAGAAATGACAAAGAAAAGAAATGGATATAGAACAGGCTCATTGCGGCATTTCAATGTTTTAAGGCAAGAAGAACACTGTTAATTTCTTGTTTTAAGCAGCTTTAACTCATGCCATTCACTTGCCTGTCGATAGAATTTGCCAAGCTCTTGCAAATATAATGCAATCCTTTCTTCCTATCTGTATGGCACAATTTATTTCACTACCGACTGTTTGGCCCCTTGATGCTGCTGCCTATTGTTGCACTTCAAGTGCAACATGTGAAACGGCTTAGCAGTGGGCTCTCTAAAATACATGTGGTTAGTTTCGAACTGTGCAGGAGAGGAAGAGAAAAAAAACAAGTTCAACTGCAAGTTGATTACAGAGGAACTGTTGACACCAGACAGTCTTCAGATTAAAGCCGCATCAATAACTTTTGATGAATAGTCTAGTCTACAGAAATAAACAATAAAGCTATTGTACAGCAAATAAGACCAGCAAAGAAATGACTTCCACCTTTTTTGTTTCAAATAACTCACTGGAATGACTATGTCCTCTTTTGCACAGTTCCCGGTTGTACTAATTCAGTGATAACATGAAGTTTTGAATGTAATTAAAACGTTCAAAGTTATGTATTACTAAAATGTTTTCACCATATAAAATTATGTCTATTGGAGGGGCATTCTCTAGTACAGAACAATAAGCAAATTTCTCACTTCTTGAGCTTTCTAACAAGTTTAACAACTTCAAACACCGCCCCCTGATACTGTGAGTATCAGATATCTAAGACCACGTCCAAAGAGGCATGATTTTGCCAAGCGTCTGTGGTCCAAATAAAAAGAAAAGCTGATCGATAGCTTGTCCTCTTTTTCTACTTCCTCAGGCCTGCACTGCGGCCTTGAGTTCAGCACGTGGGCCAAACCTTGAGACCCCACAGAGCATGAGACCAAATCTCTCCACAACAACAAGAGAACGGTTTCAGATTTAACATTCTCGGGAATGACTGTTTTTTTTTCTGTAGAAGGGAATCTCCCCAAATCGACTTGCATTAAAGCAGCACTTTCTTTTTGTGCGAGTAACAGTAACTTTCAGCGGTCAAAAACTCCCATAATCTTCAGCGCATTCCCCTCCCCTTTTTTCCTGACATTAATTCTCTGTGTTAATAAATTGTGTGTCCTATTTCCATCAGCCTGGTTGAATCATTGAATCCATTTTCTTGGGATTAGTAATTCATATAAGAACTCAAAGAACTCAAGTAATAACATAATTTAAATTGTTATCAGTGTAGGAACTTCTAGCATCCTTCAGAGAAAAAAAAAGATTTATGGTGCAGCGCCAGCAACATCTAGAGGCAAATTCGTTTGCTGATTTCAGTAAAGAATAATTTGTTTCAATCCGAACTATTTTCAAAATTAAAGCAAGAAAAATCCCTACACTATTAACAGAATGTAAGTGTGAATACTTTAATTTATTATTCCCCATTTTTGGGGAAAAAGTTTACAATTCTTAAAGGTAAACACAATGCAAACAATTACAAGATGTATTCACAGATATCATTAGCGTACGGTGATTTTTGTGCCAAGTGAGGCACAGTCAGATTTATAAATAAACATACATTTTATTCATCATTTCATTGGCAGAGCAAAAAAGCAATATATGAACTGCAGAAGAGAGAAAAAAATGACTGCATTACCTTAATTTATAAATGGACTCTATATCAAAATCCTTGGTCTCACTATTGCTCAATGCCATGAGGCAAGAGAATTGCGTGCCTCACTTTGCATCTGCAGATGTTCAGCACATGTTAGATATCAATATATTAACATAATTCATAATATAATGTGTAAATTCGGCAATTTTGAAAAGGAAAATGCCACAATTGTAAATTTAAATGAGCTATAACTTTAACACTGAATACATTTAACCATTTAATATATTTATATTTTTATAGTTTCATGATGACAGGTGAGGCACAGCCTACCCCCTAGCAATTAACTACAGTGTAGGAGTCTCCGACCTTTTTAGGTCTGAGAGCAACTTCAAGGGCACAGAGTAAAATAAAGTGCACCTTAATAACCAGCCTTTGAAGCAAGAATTTTAAATAATTTTATTTATTACATTTTCCATCTTACTGAAATTTTACATGAGCACTGATATTAATGATTATTATTCAGAAAGTTTCATCAAGATAAACTACAACATGTAATATTTAATTTTTCCTTAACTTTCCAATTGTTTCAATTACAAACGACAATTTTAACAACAATTTGCAGGAATTAGCGTTCAACTTTTCAAGATGCTATCAGTTTCAGTTTCATGATCTCTGCACCATGTTTGTACATTGTGTAAAATTAAACTCTAAACTCCTTATAAAAATCAATCTAAACATATTTCTATTATTCACTACAATGTCCATCTCTACCTGACCAACATCCAAGTTGAACTTTGCAGGTTTTTGCACAGTAATATAGATATTAGTTACTGCACCTACAGGACCAGACGGTTGAAAATAATATGAGTTGCTTTCAATTATGCTGGCGTTCCATTTCACAAGACTAACAGTCATGCAAGAACAGGAAAAAGGCCTTCCCCAAACTCTTTCCACAGACTCAAAGTTCCTGAAATGGTGAAGGCTGGCGTTGTCCCCTGCAGGCTTCCAAGGGACACCCATTTGGTGAAAAAAAGAATTTCTAAAGAAATAAATACTTCGATTAGGTAGTTTTGAATATATGCATGTTATTTGTTAATCCAATGAAAATACATCAGTTACTACTGTACCTGCAAACACTATTTTTAAATGCTTTGTCACACATGGGTCAAATGAATTGGAAAGACGCAGCGTTCAACTGCAGGAATTGTCAGCGGATTGCTTGATGGGGTCCACTGTCTATGTCCAATGCAGCAGCCGATTCTGCCTAAGCACCATTCGAAGGTAAAATTGACATATCACTGGTAATTAGTAGGTGTGCATCCATCAATTTTCCGCACCGCTTATCCTCAGTAGGGTCACAGGGTTGCTGGAGCCCATCCCAGCTATCATCAGGCAGAGGGCAGGGGACACCCTGACCTGCTTACCAGACAATCGCAGGGCACACAGGGACGGACATCTCACAAACTCTTCCACACCTAGGAACAATTTGGACCGGCCGATTAACCTTACATGCATGTTTAAGGAATGTGGGAGGAAACCGAAGTGCCCGGAGGAAATTCATGCAAGCACAGGGAGAACATAAGAACTCCGCGCAGGAAGGCTGGTAGCTGGATTTGATCCCATAACCTCAGAACTGTGCCGCAGAAGCGCTAACCACTCATTCGCCGTGCCACCCTTGCTTCAAACCAATTTTAATTATATTATTACATTATCAGTCCCAAATTTCATCGAATTGTATCAATCATTTTCCTCTTCCCAGTGGTGGCAAGACAGAAATTAATAGAAAAGCACTGCAGTGAGGTGTTTAAACTATGCATCAGGTGTAATCACTTTCATGAACATCAATAACAGAAAAAAAGCATGACGACTTTCACAAATAGACCTTAATTGTTTTTATTAAATATACACATTAATATTGTGTTCACACATTAGATGATATCCCCACTTATACTCTTACAGTAATCCATATGTACTACTGCATATCTTTGTGACTCATAATCACGTTCATTTTATGCAAAATTGAGCAATGAATAATGTAAACAATAATGAAAATTTCACTTCATCTTAATATTGCACCAGCATATTAACAATACACCCAGTTTACCAACAGAAGGAATTAAAGATATCATCCAAACCAATAGAAGCATGGTCATGTGATTATAATTTGATTTAAAAAATAAAAACATTACGTGATCCGGAGAACATTTTTCCCGGCCTGTCTCTCTTAGTCAAAAAATGACACTCCAATGTCAAAACTAAATTGTTGAAAGCAGTTAAAAAAGCTCTCGGTTGCAATAACAACAACCAATGCATAAGAGGTGTATTAATATCTTATATACTAAAAAGCGGAAACATGATAGCCTATTCAAGTGCAAAAACAATTACATATACAAAAGAGAATGATGTGAAAGGAATTCTGGTAGCAGATTAGTCTGCATTAAAGCTCCAACTGTAAACAATAAATATCATAATATCATGTTTATAATCTGTCTTTGAGCAAAACCCCAGATTTCCACTAACCACAGCAAAAACAATACTTGTCTTTACTCTCCTTTAAGCGCTTGCACCTTTGCTCTCACTCGACTTTGCCTCCTGGTCCTGACTGTCAATTCTAGCATGCTCCCGCTTCACTAATTCATCCAACTCCGCCTGTAGATAAAGGATAAGTTTATAGTTCAGTAAACACTCAAAATAAGGAGAGAAGACATCAATGCACTGTAAATTTGCAAGGACAGGGGAGGACTGTACTAAAAAAAATCCCAATCCCAATTCCAAATCAGTCCTAAAAACACTCCCATGAGCCCTATATGTTTATTAAATGTTGTATGTTAAAAAAACAGATCCCCCCTTAAAGGTGTGGTAATCAAAGAACAGCAACATTATATGGACAACGATAAAAAGTACAAAATAAGTGTCCAATATGAAAAACAGAAACCTATCAACAAATAGATATTTTCTTCATTTTTTGGCTCCTTATATGATGCATTGATACAGTATTTCATCATTTTAGTAACTTTATATATATCATTTTAATGCTAACAGATATAGAACCATGCTGATACTACAGTAGACGGGAAATTACCTTCCATCCCAGCAGGTCAGCTAATGCCATACAACCGTCATCGCAGGTACTGACATGAGCAACATCCCTAAAGAGAAGGCACATTCAGCAAGAAATCAGCTTATCTCGTCACAAAAACATTTTGTAATACACAATTTTAATAACATTCCATGTCCCAAAAGCCAGTTTCTGTAGCCAGGGATCGTCGCGCCAAGGACCCCTCCCTTGGCTGCTAACCAGCTCTCTACGCACCCGACCCCTTTGGCCCCTCCCACAGGTAATGAGCCCATAGGAAGAGGGACCCAAGTCGTCCCTTCGGGCTGTGCCCGGCCGGACCCCGTGAGCAAAGACCCGGCCACCAGGCGCTCGCCACGGACCCCACCTCCAGTCCTGGCTCCAGAAAAGGGCACCAGTAATACGCATCCGGGCGAGGGAAAATGTGGACCAAATATAAGTTCAAGTATCTTGGGGTTTTGTTCACGAGTGTGGGTAGGATGAAACGAGAGATCCGGGAGGCACTCTATGTAGAGCCACTGCTCCTTCGCATTGAGAGGAGCCAGTTGAGGTGGCTCGGGCATCTGATAAGGATGCCTCCTGGACGCCTCCCTTGGGAGGTGTTCCGGGCATGTCCCACCGGCAGAAGGCCCCGGGGACGACCCAGGACACGCTGGAGAGACTGTCTCTGGGCTGGACTGGGAACGCCTCAGGATCCCGTTGGATGAACTGGAGGAAGTGGCTGGGGATAGGGACGTCTCGGCTTCACTGTTAAGGCTGCTGGGCCCGCGACCCAACCCCGAATAAGCGGAAGACGATGGATGGATGGATGGACATTTATAATAAATACATACTCATTGAGCTTTTAAAGGATTTGTTAATAAATGTCACTGTCTAAGATCAGCAATTTGAAATAAACAACATGTTCTGTACCAAAGACCAGTTTAATGTTTGATAATATTCACACTGCACGGCCCAATATTAACATTAACAAAAATACTTGTAAAAATAATAACACGCTTAAATCCACTGTGTAATCACTAGACAACTAGGGATCTAGATAACATAGGAAAAGACATACAATTTGATTTTATCATCACACTATATTTACTCATGGGACCACGTTGTACAACAGTGTTTTGGCTGAAGTCTTTCCCATAATGCCCCATTATCTCATTGTATAATGTGGAAACATGCATAAAAATAGTGTGACGAGATAAAATCGAATGCCTTTTATAAATTACCCACAATCTTAGTAGTTTAATAATTAAGACTCAGCGCTCACCAGCATCATCCTGGTTCCCAATGCATCCAAGCAAATTTTGAGTTATTTTGGGATAAAAAAAAACGTTTTTTGTGTATACAAGAATAAATATGGTATTCGCAAAAATAGGTCCGCTTTCTTTTCTTGCTGTGGATCCAGGGACCAAATGACCCACAATTTGGTGCTGGTCTGCGACCTAAAAGTTGCTAACCAATGATGTAGCCTATATTTGCATTTTTGTTAGTTGGTTGTTTTAGTGAGAAATGATTAAAGTTGTGGTATTTTGGAAGGGCGTGGAGTTGAAATAATGTCTTTGTTGCCCCCTGTGGGTTCAGACTAAAACATACATGTAAAATACAAGTGACTATGTTTATTTCTCCGTTTGCTTTCCTGTCTGCATTTTGGAATATTATTTTTCTAATTCATCTTATATTTTGGCCACCTTTTTCATTCATGTTCCTTTTTTTGTGTAAAAATACAAACGAGCAAACCAAGATAACTTCCAAATTGACATCCTTTTAAAAGTTACTTCAGTTACTTTCTCCACTTGTAGCGGAGTGGAAAGAAAAACATCTACCTGTAAGCCTTGTCCGAGTCAAAATCCATCCCTCCTCCAAAACCCAGCAACATGGGATTAGCCTGTATGAAAGGAAAAAACATTTTTATATGCACAATTTACAAATACGATTAACTTGTTTGGGTGCAAAGAGGCAAGCTCAATGATTAATATGATAAATAGTTTTTATTTTCATTTGAAACATTTATAATTATGGCCTAAACATTCACTGTAATGTTGACTTTACTACTATATACATTTGGCGTATGTGGTCATTAGGAATAACTTTTTTGGCACCGGAATCCAAGTACTTAATTTTAAAAGGACATTGTGTATCTTTAACTGCTTCTTAGAGGTAAAACATATCGATCATTAAAAAAAACAATTTGAATAAGCAAAAATACATGAACTATCATGTAAACGTGTATTTTTTTTTCAATCCAGGACTTGTAGGCCAAGATATTTGTATTTATTTCAAGTGACATAACCCTCAAAAAGGAGCCCACATGATTGTCCACCATCTTGCTGCTACCCAAAACAGCGACATATAGTGGTCAAATATTAGTGTCCTTTTAAGTATCTACCGATACAGAGCTTGCACAAGGAAAAATGCATGAGGATAAAAGAATAAAAAACTAATATAAATACTATCTTTACAATTTTTCACTAATTAATATAGAAATACAGACATTTATGTGTACACAATTTGTATTAGGTTTATTCATAAATTAAAGGACAATTTAACTGAAACACTCAAAATAATGTGCATGCGTCTCTACTAAATGTAAAGCGGACAGAAACCTAACATTGAGCAACATAAAACAAAGCTATTACTGTTGATCCTTTTGTGACGCTTAGGCCTGTTTTCTGATCACATTCCTAGTTGTCACCCAAATCATGTATACTGTACTCCTGAAAAGCAAAAACTACCAGGCCCAGACCTCACCTGGCCAGTTTTTTCCAAGTTGATGAGCAATCTCGGGCAGCTTTTTGAAACCCTAAGCAGAACAAAGACAAGGAGATTAAAGGAAAGCGAGGGAAAACTGTTAAGGTTGTGTTTATAACCGCAGTTTAGGAAGAAGAAATCAAGCACCTGCTTACAAGACTTGCAAAAGGTTGAACTTGTAGAGATGTCCCCATTATGATGAGAAGATCACAACGTGGGAAATCCTGGAGATGCAGATAAAAGAAAATCAACACGGACAATTGAGACATTTTACCTCATATATTTTTGGCAGCTTACCATTTTCATTGATGTGAAAAATCGCACAGGTAGGTTCTCGCCGAAGAAGACAATGTCTTGGTAGGAAGAAAAGATAATGTCATGAGAAACTAACGTCAACGTGTTTGAGATTTTTGACTGCAATATAAAAGGCCAAGTCAAAACCAACCCCCAAATTTTGTTCACCTAAAATTGATTATGCAATGGAGATGAAATCCCTCAGGGCTGAGTCAACAACTCATCATGCTTTCTGAAGCTCAGCCGTAATTGGTTATTAACTGAGCATATTTTGAAGAAACACTGTGTATTATTTAGAGCCTCACAGTGTGTACTATTTTGCGCCCCCTAGTGGTAAAGAAAACCCTCCATTAATTAAAATAAAAATAATGGAAAAAAAAAACAACAAAAATACAAGAACCATCATTAAAACATACATTTTGTAGGTCAAGAAATCTGCATTTATTTTACAGTCTCACTTAGAGGGAGCTGAATGTTCACCAACTTGCTGCTACAGGTACCCGAAAATCTTGGGGCAAAACAATTGGAAGCAGAATTGTGCTTTTTTGGTAACACTTTGAGTTTTTATTCTTCCTTCTTCTTTGTAGCACTTGTTTTTGATAAAACTACGCAATACAGCAAAGTCTTGTGGGCAAATAATAGACACTGTCCCTTTGACCTTTGCAGTTGACAATAAGTTCCCACAAAAAATAGTAAGATTTAATCAAAAATCCACCACAAAAATTCACTTTGGGGGAAAAAAAACCTCCCCATGACTCCTACCCATTCAGGACAAATCTGGCACCTTTATTACATAATAAAAACCATGTGTTTTCAAGGAAAAAACATTACAAGAAGATAAATAAACTGACCTGGTTTGACCAGACTGTTGCATTTTTCACATCTGGGAATATCATCAGAAAATATTTTTTCTACAAACAAAACAAATACGTTTTAGTCCCCAGAAATTCAACTCAGACTCAAGTTCCTAAAGTATTCCAGAAATATAGTAATCCTTCACTGTATCGTGGTTTACTGCCGTTTTGATACTCCACTTATTTTTAATTGAATTGGTCTTTAATGTCAATGATATCAAGGTATCGTGCATTGTACTCTGTAGCAAACAGCCCTCAGTAAATACTATAACGGTTATGTGTGTGTTTATTGGGTGGGCGTGACTGTCTGTTACACGGCTGTGATGCAATGGTGTATGCTGCAAGTCAATGTGTCTACCACCCAAAACAAACTGCGAGGCACAGCTACAGCTAGTATTTTAGCAGCTTGTTACATTGAAAATAAATTATTGAATTTAATCGGACTCTGAGGAATGTCAGAGGAGTGCAAGGAAATGCTGATCACCAGCAAGTGCGCCGTGGATTGTTATTGGGTCCGGGAAGAGACTGAGGCAGCGCCTGGATAGTAGCGCCACAGGTTAGGCATACTGGGGTTAGGTTACATAACAACTCTGACAAGCTACAATTATATAAAATAAATGTTTCTATTACAGGGGGTTTGACTATTGATGGACTTTTTTGTAACGCAACCCCTGCGAAACATGGGATTACTTTATAAATATTTACAACAATTATTCAGAAGTACAAAAAAAGAGACCTTTCATCCAGTCTAAGTTGTATTCTTTGCGGCAAATGAATTTGACGCAGTGGGAAGTGTAAAATGTTCCATGGGCTTCGATAAGATCTCCGCTCTCAAGCCCAGCCACTCGTTCCAAGGTATCAATATTCTAAATGATGACCAACACATTGTTGTCAAAAAACAAGAAAAGTCTAGTGAATTTAAGACTGCTGTGGATTTTTTTGCCGCCTACCTGTGTGTAGCAGCGTGTTAGGAGGCCTTTGTCCTTCAGCATCTTCATGAAATAGTGGCATATAGTCGGCTACAACATAAGTCAAAGGACAATAAAGAGCACAGAAATCAATTTAATTGCTGCTTGAATTCAAAGTACTACAGTATATGCATTACAGTACAATACATTTATTTTTTTCAATGTTTATCGGAGACCTTGATGACAGTATGCTTTACCTTGAATTGTCCTGGATAGAGCTCTTTAGCCAGGGCAAAAAATGGCTCAGGATGTTTCTGGGGGGAAGGTGGACAAAATGGATATATTAAAAGCTTCATGAATTAGTGTAAGATTTCTTAAGTTATGTTATTCAAATACAAACTCTTATTGAACATACCTTAAAGTAATCTATTTGAAAGATGGCTTCCGGGTAGGGAAGTTTATATTTCTGCAAGTTTGCATACAGCCCAGTATCAGGTGAGCGAAAATCAGGAATCCCGGCAGCTGCAATAGCACAGATTTGAAACAGTGGCCTCCAGTTGATGTACATCAGGTCCATTCAAATACTAGCTTTTAGTGGCCCAACCTATGGTTCCATATTACTAAATTGAACTGAATTTAGATTAGCAGAGATTCCAACATAGTTTGACACCATAAATAACAGATGTTTGAGCCCAGTACTTACTATCCAACTCAGAGAGAAAACGTGTTACAATTTTCATTGCTTTTCATATGTCTATCGAGGTATGCCCGGACCGGATATGACAAAAATTGTAATTTACAGAATTCATATTGTAGCATTGTGTTTGAAATGTATGAAAACTAATTGAAGAATCTCTCAAATTGTGCTTTATTCAACAACTGATAGTGATTTTTTTTAACCTCTTTTGAAACATGCCTTTGTAACGTTGCCTCAGTATCGCCTTGAAATTTGTCAGCACCATTTGTCAGCTGCTTGTCATAACAATGTATCCCAGCTATATTAGCAATTGCATACATACCTCTGTTGTACGTGATCACCAGATGTTAGTAAACAATTTTTTGGGGGGAGATACTCACATGTGGAAATACCTGCTCCAGCCATGCAGATGATGTTCTTACCTGCAGGAAACACCTCTGAGTGACTGAAATACGATTTAACGGTAAGTCGAGGTGGAAAAAACATAACTGAAGACTCACATTTTCCACTCAAAATGTATTTGGCTACTCCTTCCAAAGTCAAGTCATCCAAAACCTTTTCTGCGGAGCCGATGCCCAGATTGCAGGAGAACAAGTTCCGTAGGAATTCCACTAGCGAGTTAAATGTTCGTTAAGAGACTATATAATGACACAAAATAATATTAAAAAACAATAATTACTCTCTGAGTTTCCAGTTGCTTCCTCGTCGCTGCTGTTGCTCGATCTCTCCTAGGAGAACATAGAAAACACTGAAATTATAGATTCAATACACCGAATTAGATCAGTTAAAACATACCATAGTTACACCATGTTATTTCTTTAACAACATCAAACTGCTGACCGTACGTTATGATTATTTGATCGTAATAGACCATTGACCAATTGCAATAATTTACGGCATAATGACGCAGGAGAATACTCAAGCCAAGTCATGTATAGCCCTGAAGACGGACACTGGTGTATTTTGTGTATTGAACAATTGACTTATAAACTGTCGATTTCACCCATTGTTCAAATGAATGTCTTTCGTTTCCCAAATCTAGCTGATGTTGGCTACTTTAGCCGCTTGGCAGCTGTCAACAAGCCTAGATTCAAGCTTTGATACAAATGTATGATTTACCTCAGGTTCCGATGTGGTTTCCTCCTCTTCTTTTTCGTTAGGAGGTCCTAAAATGCAAAATAATCAAATCGAACTTGTTTGGTAACGACATTTCGCAAAGTATAATGCTCTAATGTGGTTCGCAAGAGGAACGCGACTGCGTCAGTTTGGCGTATAATCTCCCGGCGTGACTGTTTAAATTTGGAAAATATATATCTTACCCGATGGTTCGGACATTTATTCTTTTAGTGTAACCCTTTAAAACCAACGGGGTTGGAATTACAAATGATTTAAACCCTAAAACTGTGTTGACAACGTCTTGACGGGTCTCAACTAAAGTTGGCTAATTGCTAGTTAGCTACCATATGTTGTTGTCCGTCCAAAATAGCGTTCGTGTTTCTTTGGATATTGCTGCAGATGAAATTCGTTCCTACCTTAAGTCTCAGCCAGCAACACAGATTTGTATCGAACACTAGAGACGACAAGCTCAGTTGAGCAGCGTGCTTAGATCGAGAATAAGCTAGTCGAGTCAAACTGACTCTTTTAGTGCATGTGAACGGTGCGGGAAAAAAGAATCAAAAGAGAATTCTTGCTCAACGCGGTGCCCATGGATGCATTCAACGCCGTACCATAGAATCCTGGAGAACTAGAAAACCCTTTTATAGGTACATGTTTTTGGCTCAATTTTTTTCCCGTTATTTAATATTGTTGAGAGTTTCAGTAGCTCCAATTCGTCTTGGTGGCTTACATTGTTTCATCCATCCTTCTATTATCTGCTCCACTTATCCTCAGTAGGGTCGTGGGGGGGGCTGGAGCCCATTTCAGCTATCTTCGGGCAGTGGGCAGGGGACACCCGCAACTGGTCGCCAGTTAATTGCAGCTAGGGTACACAAAGAGACTCACCCGCTCGTCTTGGGATCAAGAGGTCGCAGGTTAAATTCCCGGCTCCTCCGTGTTATATGTCAAAGTGTCAAAACACTGAAACCCTTACATCTAGGTACAATTTGGACCGGCCAATTAATGCATGGCTTTGGGATGTGGGAGTAAACCGGAGTGCCCACACAAGCATGGGGAGAACATACAAATTCCGCACAGGAAGGCTGGTAGTTAGATTCGAACCCATGACCTCAGAACTGTGCCGCAGACACGCTTACCACTCATCTGCCGTTTTGCCTACATTGTTTCAATGTTTTTAAAAATAAGGCTGTACCACCATCACCAGACTCACTTCCCTTGATTCACAAAGTGGAAGTAAAAGAAAAATATCTCGTGAAACCCTTCTGATTTGGGCAAAAGTTTAGGATTTCTAGAACCATTTTATGGTTTTAACCCTTCATGTGGCAAGTGACCATACTGTGTATTGTCATTTCAGGAGACATCAAAACTAGATAAATTACTTCCTTTTGTGTTTTTCTTTTCTTTTTAAAATATTTTTATACATACCGGATTTCTTTTTTTAGCTTAGACTGGTAAGTGACTTTATATTGTTAATATGAATATGCTTTTGTGTGTGTGTGTGTTTATTCGTTTACCTTGACTTGCAACATATAAATAAAACATTGTTAAAAAAAAGGTTTTTAAAATGAGTCTTCAAATATCTTTCTAACACTGATTTTGAATTGTAAATAGTTTTTAATGAGTTGAATATACAATGTTACTATGCCCATGCAGTTGTTTGAAATTTGTATGATTGTTCATAAATTGTTTTAATAGATTGTCATTTTTTTAATTTTGAAAATCCTTTTTCTGTGTTTATATATTTCAAATTAATTTTTAGCAATAACAGCTCGTGTTAACGTTGACAAAAAAGTTACTTGCATTAAAATAGGTTGTAAAATGAACAAGATATGATTTATTTTCAATGTACATACTTTACCTTAATGAAGACTTTGACCCAACCAATGTGGCCGCCACGAAGGCATGCTAATTAGCGCAATGTTCTGTGGATATCTGTGGCCAGCGATGTCATGTTGATGTCCTCCAAAAACACCATCCGTGTTTCTTTGGTTGCAACTATAGATGCAACTTGGTCTTGTTTTAGCTGTCAATCGCTGTTAATCCCGCACATGCGTAGTTGCATACACTAACATATGAAATCCGCTTAAATAAATCTCATTAGAATGAAGGGAAGAAACATTGTTCAAACACATTGTATGGGAAAAATGAAAATTGCACCCTCAGCTGTTTACCATGTAAGATATGGTTAAAGTACAGCACATACTGAGTAAAAAACAAAAAGCTGATCAGGTCGATGTAACGCACCCTTTTCTCCACGACGTCTTTGCATTGAATTCTATGGTTTGATTATTGATTTGAATGTTTCAGAATTAAATTATATTTAAAATGCAGTCATCATTTTGTAGGTATCTGTTATTTATCACAGTCTTGCAGACGGAAGGCCTTTCCTTCCTCCCCGTGTTAAATTCATATCCAGGTAGTGGAGGTACGACTGTGACTAAAACAAACTCCAGCCCGACCCGACCCACAGGTATGAAAGCCCAAATCAGTCCTAGCCCGACTGATTAACTTGATTTGAGGGACTGAGCCCATAGTAAACCCAAAGCTGCAAAGCCCTGGGTCAGAATAAAAGCAAAGTTGATCAGTTTCTACAGTTTTATTACAGAATATTCCAGGCACAAATGAGCTACATGACAATGACTGTGGGAAAGACAAAGGTGAAAATGGCGGACAAAGACTTTTATACTGGAAGTGCAGTCCTATGGCTGAGTAAGAACAAAAAAGCTGGAGTGGAAAATGCCCAGAGTCTTTTATCCAAACCATTTTTAACAGGATTCGATATGACTAAATAAATCAGAGCAATTTGAGTAAGTTGTCGTGGCCGAGTGGTTAAGGCGATGGACTAGAAATCCATTGGGGTCTCCCCGCGCAGGTTCGAATCCTGCCAACAACGCTAACATTATGTATTCTTATAGATTAGCCCATATATATTACAATATCGTTTAAAAATTGATGAATTCATACATGATTCTCCAGTATCGACATGTAATATTGCCATTGTGTGTTGTCATGGGAGTAGAAACCTTTGTGCGGTCTTTTCAATTCATTACATCCACTTCACAGCATCATCTCCAAACAGAAGAGCAGCTTCAGCGACAGACTTCTGTCACAGTCTTGTACCAAGGACAGACTGAGGAGATCGTTTCTTCCTCATGCCATGAGGCTCTTTAACTCCACCCGGGGAAGTAAAAGCCCACATTAAACCCCACCCCCACATTTGCATATTACCCTATTTTTTATTACAGTGTGTATTTTCCATAGCACTGTTTAAATACTCTATATCAACACGTTATATTGGGTATTTTTGTATTCTATCTTTTATTTTATTATTTATTTTTCAACACAAGGATACTGCTGGGAGTGTGAATTTCCCTACGGGGATGAATGAAGTATCTATCTATCTATCTATGTATTTCTGCAGTGACACCAGGAGAGATTTTAGGTTCAGAGCTTGAGGGGATCAGCACCCAAATTGTCTGGCTGGTTAAACATATTTTTTGCATTTCTCTAAAAGTGATTTAGGATCCTTCAACCCAGTTCAGGACTTTCACTTCCTTTTTGGGAACATCACATTACTCTTTGTGGTTCGCAGAAACACTATTACAACGCGATGCCCAGTTTTTATTCATTTATTTCTAACAGGGTACAAGCACAAATAAACGAAAGTGGAGCAGGGAGGAGAGCGATGCTAGGAATCAAATGGACTGAACCATTTTAAGGCAGTGGAGTATTTTCCACGCTGCAGTTTACGATTTTTTTTTTTTTACTTTCGGAGTTTTTCTCTGGCGTTTTTAATCATATTAAGCCAACCCTGTCCTTCACGAAGGAGAAGAGTTTGAAAAAGGCTGTAATTTTTGGGGGTACTTGGGTTGAATTTGGGGGGATTGTACACCCCCCAAAATGGGCTGGTAACACCCATGAGTGACACATTTTATTATTGCAACAGTCCTTAAATTAAGTAGTCTGTGATACAACTCTAATGTGGAGCTCAATAAATTAGACATGCCTATAGTTAAGTTATTGAATGGAGAAAAACATCATTTGGTTTTATTTGCAGTAAATTGCAGTATAGAGTACAGTAAACCAGTATTTTGCCTTTTACAGATAGCTCAAAAACACAAGTAAACTTTAACAGGTTTAAGATACATCAAACGACAGAAAAGACTGATTTGACCAGCACAAACGTGATGACGATTATTGCATCCATCTCTCTCTCTATATATATATATATATATATATATATATATATATATATATAATAATAATAATTTCCTTTGTATTGTCATTCTTTGTAACAATGTACAAAGAACGAAATGTCGATACACCTGACCCGTTGTAGCGAGCCGATGCAGCCGCAGCCAACAGAGGGCGCCGCCATATATATATATATATATATATATATATATATATATATATATGGCGCAGTGGTTAGCGCGTGTGCGGCACAGTTCTAAGGTCTTGGGAACCTCCTGTGTAGGTTCAAATCCAGCTACCGGACTTCCTGTGCGGAGTTTGTATGTTCCCCCCGTGCTTGCGTGGGTTTCCTCCGGGCACTCCGGTTTCCTCCCACATTCCAAAGACATGCATTTCAGGTGGATTGGCCGGTCCAAATTGTCCCAAGGTGTAAATGAGCGAGCGAGTTGTCTGTCCCTGTGTGCCCTGCGATTGGCTGGCAGTTCAGGGTGTCCCCTGCCCACTGCCCGATGATTGCTCCAGCACCCCCGCGACCCTACTGAGGATAAGCGGTGCAGCTAATGAGATGAGATATATACACATATACATACTATGAACTCAAACAAGACACTTCACAAGCGCAAAAACCCTTTTCCCTTTCCATCATATAAACGGCCGGAAACCAACCCCTCAAAAATCAGTTCATGATCCATAATACTTTATCCTTTATTTTACATTGGGCATTTATCATATCAAATCCAGTCATTTTTCTATTTTACTTCTAAGCCTTGACTTCCCTCTTCCTCAACTCTTGGCCTTAAGCTGTAATCGTAACCGTTAGCTATAACCTCACACTGAGGCAACATCTCCTCTAGCAGAATAATTGCCAAGCCAGGCGTTGAAATCCGCGGAAGGGCGGACACGTCCAGACGCTTCAGTGCCCTGCAACACGAAAAAAGAACATGTAACGAAACTCCAATGATAGGCTTTCCCTCACGGGTGCAATTTACTTGAGATTCCTCAGTGCAGCCAGCCCGCCTATGGTTATGTTTGGGCAATGAGAAATGTCCAGCTCTTTCAGAGAGTCCTGGAACACATGAAGCCGAGCCAAGCACCAGTCGTCCACCTCAGAGCATCCTTGGAAGGAGAGAGTCTGCAAAGATTTCTGTTTCTCTTGAAGAAAAGTATAAATTGCACAGGTGAAGGGGACAATCCAAAAGAAAAAAAAATTGTGAGATCTACTCGTAGTAGTCGTACCCAAGTTGGACAATCCAGTGTAGTTGATGATTGTGTGGCTCATGTCTACTTCCTCAAGAGGTGTATCTTTGTAATTCATAAAGTCCCAGTCTATCTTTCCCTTCTCGTCTGTGCGGAACCATTTTGACTGGCCGGCAAATCTAAGAAACACGCAACAGGCTTGAAAATTTAAAAAAAGAAAAGAAAAAAATTGACACTTACCGAAACCTTCCTTTTAAACACAGGACGTAGAAGGCTGATGCAACGTTAATCCCGTACTCACCGTCAGCATAGCTTTGGTAACTGTGACAGAATGGATTAATCAATTACTCATAGATTAATCATACAATCTGATTTAAGAACAATTTAGCTCAATTTAATTGGACATTTTCTAGTCTTTCAACTGCTTTATGTTTCTGCACACTGTGCAGAACTTAATCTAAAAATGACTGCCTTCTGATCTGGGGCTGCAACAAACCATTACAGACGCTCCCCTACTTATGCCACCTCGACTTACGAAAAACGGTAGATCCTAACATTTTTTCCGGAATGTTGAAAAGTATCCGGACATTGCTGTAAGTTAGATTTTGTATGTTGTGTGCAATTATTACAGGACATTACTGTAGTGCTACTTTCCCCCGCTACCGGCGTATAGTGGCGCTGTTAGAGGTCACCCAGCATCCAACCCGAAGAAGAAAACCGGCTTCTACTTCCTAGTTCGTGTGTAAACATACTACGTGCACTGTATCTATAGCGCGCTAAGAACTTTAACGTTTTTACTGTTTAATATTTCGTGCATCCATTCAATATGGCTGGTGTAAAGTGTAAAAAAGGCGAGCCGTTTCTTTTGAAATGAAAGTGGAGTAAGAAAGCTTGATGCGGTTGAGAAAATGGTTGGAACGCTTTTTTTCTGCCACTTTTTACCGTGGAAGAGGACATCTTGAAGCGCATCTTCCAAAAGTAAGTTAAACTCAACTTTATCATCATAGAGCATATAATTTTATAAAATGTTTTTTTTTCGTACAAAACAATACAATTTGCGTACACAAGCCTTAAGCATACTTATATAAACCTTAAACATACAAAATATAGCACTGAAGCAGCTTACGAACAAATTCAACTGACGAACGATTGTCCGGAACCTATCTCGTTCGTAAATAGGGCAGCGTCTGTATTCAAATAACCGATCGATCTGTCAATTATCTTCTGGATTAACCAAATGGATACCCAAATTGTTTTCATTTAAATCCATGCATTTTGAGACTGAACATGAATTTAATGGATAGTAGTGGAAAACAAAAATTTCTCATACTTTGTTTGTTGGTTTGGTCCATACCGTTTTAGAGAATAGGCAAATATTTGGATCATTTTTTGTCAGAGTAAAAGCAAATTGCAGGAGTCAGTCCAAATGCATTAACTTCCCAAATGCTTTCCTTGAACAAGACCCACACATGATTTATAAAAAATAACCCCCACAAGCGTGGGTTCTTGAAAATAAAACTTGAAGGTTTTGACCTACACATTTTGATTACGATTTAAAACGTAAATAGTTAGTGACTAATTTAATAATACATTAATTGTCCATTAATCAATTTTTTATTGCAACTCAAACTTGACCCAAAACGATCCAAGCATTTTAGCACCATGTGGATCTAAAAACCATGTTGTGAAAAATTCAATTGTTCATGAATTGTTTGGTGACAATTGGGTGATTCATTCATGTACAGTGGAACCTCGGTTTTCGAACGCCTCTCAGTTCGAACAAATCAGTTCTCGACCGAAAATTTAGAGAAATTCTTGCTTCGCTTTTCGTTCAAAAAATCGAAGTTCGAACGCCGGTACGCTAGGGTGCGATGCTGAGCGGCGTACGGGTGTAGATTGCCCCCACCCATCGTGAAGAACTGTTATGACGTGCACGCGCACTTCTTTTTGCTTTCGCTTTAGATATCGGTGAACGGAGTGTTTTGGCCCCTAATTATGCCTCCGAAGAAGGTCGGTGCAAGCAGCAAAGATGCTACAGGTGAAAAAAGAAGGGTAGTGCGTACAACTATTGCATTTAAGAAAGAAATAATAGCAAAATATGAAGAAGGTGTGCGAGTTTCCGATCTTGCTATACAAACAGCATGGCTTCTGCTGAGCACCACAAAGGTAAGAAATCCTAGTCATAATTCTTTTCTTTATCCTTTAACCGCTCACCACTTGTGGGGAGACCCGGGTGCTAAATGACGTGTAAACGACCTTAATTTTTTAGTTGTACACGTTCATGTTAGCGTAATCTTTCGTACGGAAGATTACGCTAACGCGAATGTACGATTAGCCTGGGTTAGCTTCATGTTTATGTTCATGTTAAAGATTCAGGGTGTTGGAACGGATTGAAACGATTTTACATTACTTTTAATGGGAAAAACGATTTTCCGAGATCGACCAAATC
The DNA here is from genome assembly GCF_059441175.1 of Urocampus carinirostris. NCBI lineage: Eukaryota > Metazoa > Chordata > Actinopteri > Syngnathiformes > Syngnathidae > Urocampus > Urocampus carinirostris. Next base: position 24,343,275 of record NC_142358.1, on the reverse strand, counting down.
GGTTTTCGAACAGGGTTCTGGAACGGATTATGGTCGAGAACCGAGGTTCCACTGTATCCCACAATAACTGCAGGGGTGCTAGAGCCCAACTATGACATCCTAAATATCATTTGTTTTAAATGTTCAGTGTGTATTATCTGACCACTAGTTGCTTGTATGGTGTAGTGCAGGAGTCTCCGACCTTTGTTAAGCTGAGAGCTACTTTTTGTTACAAATTAGTAGTAATGGCAAAATGAAACCCTGCAGGGAAACGTTTCACACACTCACGTAGGAACTTCAAGAAGAATCATTGTCGAATACGCCATCATGTGGACGGAATACTGTATAACATGCTTGGTGCTTGCAATAAAAATAATAATAATAATAATAATAATTTCCTTGTATTGTCATTCTGTGTAACAATGTACACAGAACGAAATGTCGATTGCACCTGACCCGTTGTAGCGAGCCGATGCAGCCGCAGCCAACAGAGGGCGCCGCCGACCACTTTTTAAGTCTTAGGAATGACTCGGCCGGGGCGCGAACCACCGACCTCCCAGTCTCAAAGCGGGCGCCTTACCATCTAGGCTACTGAGCTGGTAATAGGGTGTTACTCATTCTTTGAATACAAAAAATATGTATGTTTAAACACCAATTGTTCTGTACTACTTTGTCTGTGTTTGTGCTCATGCAACAAATGAAAATGTGAAATAAGGGGGTAAAATAAAGTCTTTTTTGAATTAGTTAAAACTAATTCAATGTCATGTTTATTTTCCCGTTTTTGGACTAAGGCGAAGTAAAGGGGATCCATCTATGGAAAATAAACCAAATTGATGTAGTGTATGCCGCGAATTTGACCACAAGGGGAAGTATGTTTCCTATGCATGGTGATGACATCAAACCACAGTACCATGGGTACTACCTTGAACTGGAAAAGTACTTAGTACCCGTGGGCGAGGTGAGGCAAGCTGGAAGTATGTTGAGGAAAAGAACCAAGGCTCAACCACTATGAAAATCATTCTACTAGAAAATCACAATGCTCCAGCAACCAAAAAACGAGTGCTACATAGTGATCAAAATGTTCCATTTATTTTGGCCCACCTTTCATAAGCAAGCAAGCACGATAGCGGACAATCATGACGGCTCCATCTAGATGAGCCTCATATTATGTCATAATATGGATAATAAATATATATTTCTCCAACTACCTTTTATCAGTATTTTTAAAAAATATATATGATAATTGATGTAATTTTGATTAATATTTAAATCAATATTTTTTAATCAATTAATGTTGGTGTTTTTTTTTACCAATTTGTGAGGCACTAAATTAAACACACCATCCCTTTAAACAAAACAATTTGAAAAAGCAAATGTCTTCTCTGATGACTGTTGAAATTATAGCCACTCAGCTTCTTGCAAGAGAAAAAAAACAACACTGAATTGCAAAACGAATAAAAGTTTTTCCCTTTTAAGTTTTTGACCCTTTCGAATCGTATAAATTTTTGTCCTGGAAATTCTTTTTAAAAATACACTGCTATGTATGATAAATAACACTAAAAATATTGCAAGTGGGAAAAGAACTAAATGCTGAAAGGGGTGTTTGTGTTGTTTATTTGGTAACTAAAATAAACCTGTTTACACAAATGATCTTTTCATTTTGCATAATCTTTCTTGGGCAGCACGGTAGCGCAGTGGTTAGCGCCTGTGCGGCGCAGTTCTGAGTGCATACGATTAAACCTTCCTGTGTGGAGTTTGCATGTTCTCCCTGTGCTTGCGTGGGATTCATCCGGGCACTCCGGTTTCTTCCAACATTCCCAAAAACATGCATGTCAGGTTAAATTTCTGAATTGTCCCTAGGAGTGAATGAGCGAGTGAGTTTTCAGTCTCTGTGTGCCCTGCGACTGGCTGGCAACCAGTTCAGGGTGTCCCCTGCCCACTGCCTGAAGATGGTTGTGATGTGCTCCCGCACCCCCGCGACCCTGCTGAGGACAAGCGGTCCAGATAATGGATGGATGGATAATCTGTCTTGCTGTGTGTAAATCAGTGTACTGTTGTGTTTGTAAGGTTTGTTATCACTTAAAAAGGGAATTTTCTTCGAGGGGTTTGGTCTGGTTATCCATAAACCACTAGGGTCATAGGTGTACCATTCCCGTGGTGTGTCTTGGGCGGATACAGCCTGGTGGTGCCCTAGCAATTTTTAATCAGGGGAGCAATTAGATGAGGATGACAGGTTAAAGGTTTTCATGTAGCCTACAGGCGAACTTACGTATTCTTGTTGAGCAGTATATGTCTTTTAGTCCAAGACTTCCAGGTTAGGAACATATCGAAATCATAGAAATGCTGTGAGAGGAAGAGGATCAACCTCGAGGTCAGAGAAGGAGGTGGAGAGCTTGCCGGGCTGGAGCTCTGTAGTCGCCTAGCAACTAACAACTGCGAAGACCGCTGGCAGCGTCCGAGGAGAGACTAGTAAACATGAGCAGAGACATCGGTTCCTACAGCTTACATCAAGTTAAATTCAAGATTTTTAAAGACTTTTTAACTTCCTTTTGAAATCAAATTTAAGACTAAGTCAACAACAACAACAAAAGCACACACAAATGAAAAAACAAAAAAAAAAACGAACAAAAACAAAATAAATATATAAACACACGAATTAAGTCATATAGTCAAGTCATATTTATTTTATATTTATTTATATCACAAAAAGTCTCAAAGGGCTGTAAAGAGCACAATAACAACAACAAAATAACTAGTAAAATATAACATCAGCCATAAACATTTAAGTGGGTACAGGAATATTTTAGGCTAAATATGGAAAAAGTAAATATGTAATTTAATATGTTAATCGATATTAATTATAATCAAGAATTTGGCTATCCATTGGATTATAAAACGTCTAATAGCTTAGAATGTTATACTTAAAGTAGAGTAGCATATGTCTACTTGAGCAGTTGTCCGATTAGAGAATGTGATTTATACTTTGAGTAAAACCCACTTAATATTCTTTAACAATTAGAGACAATTTTAAACAAACGTTTTTCTTTTTCAAAATTTAAAATCACATTTTGGTCCAGTTCAAAACTTTACATTTAAAAAACCCAGCACTCTCCAAAGTTTTAGTCATAGAAAACAATAAATACAATATTTTTTTACAGTACATTATGGATTCTTAGTCAAAATTGGCAAAAATTACTAATTCCGCCAAAATCTTCTGCTACATTCATGAAGCATTTTTGTATATATTTGTATATTTATATATATATATATATATATATATATATATATATATATATTGTCATGGTGTATAATAAATTACTTTTTTTCCTAAATATTTTTAGTTCAAACAAACACAAATCTTATTAATGTGTTTGTAGCGAGCAGAGACGGGAGTCGTAGGCGGAGTGTCAAACAAACGTGCCAACGGACGCTGCTTTAATAACATGTAAACTTGCGATAACCAAAACAAACACACGAGAGTGGCTAGAACCGGTCGAATTAAGAGTCCCCCTAGGAACTCGCTAACTAAACAATAGTTCCGTGGGTGAATTATGTACAACCCACTACACAAGCCCCCCCAGAATTCACCCATAGTCAAAGTCTCTGTGCCTGGTTGGGACGCTGACCCGGCCACTGCGGGTACAAGGAGTTGGAAAAGCGGGGGGGTGAGAGCTTGTGGACTCAGTTGGAAAGCCCACAGTTGCTGGGGGCGGAGGGTCAGAGTGGGTACCCACGGGACCGGAGGGTCGTGCCGCAGGAGGACGGCCGCGCCGTGGGGCTTGGGCCAGTTCCAATGGCTTGGACATATCCATGTGGGCAGGCTTAACCCTGTCCACGGAGACAGTCTCTGGCCTACCACCAATGTCCACGACCATGGTCTTGTCGCCATGCTGCAGGACCTTAAATGGTCCATCATAAGGAGGGCGCAATGGTCCGCGGTGGGCATCGTGGCGAATGAAAACAAAACCAGCCGAGCGCAGGTTGGAGGGAACCCGTGAAACTGGCCTGCCGTGTCGCGATGTGGGGATAGGCACAAACGCTCCCGCAGTGCCCTGCAAGATGGACTTCTCCCTGGATGCAGCCCAGGGTGTCGTTGGGTCTGGGATGAAATCACCTGGCACCCGCAGCACTTGACCGTAAACCAACTCAGCTGAAGAGCACTGAAGGTCTTCTTTGGGAGCGGTCCTCAGTCCCAGCATGACCCAGGGTAGCTTATCGACCCAGTCCCCATCGGTCAGGCTGGCGCGCAAGGCCGCTTTCATCGAGCGGTGGAACCGCTCGCACAACCCGTTAGCCTGGGGGTGGTAGGCAGTGGTGCGGTGAAGTTTGACTCCAAGGCTCTCGGCAACCGTGTTCCACATCTCGGAGGTGAACTGTGCGCCCCTGTCAGATGAGAGATCTGCAGGGGGTCCAAAACGGGCGACCCAGGTTCCGATGAACGCCCGGGCCACATCGACAGCTGAGGTGGAAGTCAGCGGAACTGCTTCAGGCCAACGGGTCGTCCTGTCCACCATCGTCAGGAGGTAAGTGAAACCGTGTGAAGGGGGCAGTGGGCCCACCAGGTCAATGTTAACGTGGTCAAACTTCCGTTCGGGGATGGCAAATGGTACCAATGGGGCCTTGATGTGACGGTGCACTTTGGCGCGTTGACATGCCACGCATGAGTCGACCCAGTCCCGGACGTCCTTTCTCATCCCTTTCCACACAAACTTCTGGGCCACTAGCTTAATGGATGCTTTCCTGCCAGGATGAGACAGGCCATGTATTGCCTCAAAAACAGCCCGACGCCAGCCAGCAGGGACAAGCGGCCTAGGCCAACCCATGGAGACGTCACAACAAAGCTTGGCCCCTGAGTTTCCGACCGCAACCTCCTCCAGCCGCAAACCAGTGTCTGAGCTCTTGAGCGTTTGGATGCCGTTATCAGAAGCCTGGTCCACACTCATACTGGAATAATCAAGCCCCAATTGCACAGCGCTGATGGTTGCTCTGGGCAGGCAATCCGCAACCACGTTGGACTTCCCAGCAATGTGCCTGATGTCAGTCGTGTATTCCGATATGAATGACAGCTGGCGCTGCTGGCGGGCAGACCATGGTTCGGACGTCTTGGACATGGAGAACGTAAGAGGCTTATGATCAACAAAGACGATGAACTCACGGCCCTCCAAGATGAAACGGAAGTGGCGAATCGCCAACCAGATGGCAAGTAGTTCTCTGTCGAATGCACTGTATTTACGTTCTCTGGGGACCAGCTGGCGACTAAAAAAGGCGAGTGGCTGCCAAGCATTGTCAACCCACTGCTCGAACACGGCACCCACTGCAAGGTCTGATGCGTCTGTAGTCAGTGCGACTGGGGCTCCGGGGGCTGGGTGAGCCAGCATGGCTGCCTGGCACAGCGCGGTTTTTGTGTCCTCGAATGCCTTGATCCTCTCAGTGGTCCATTCAACAGCTTGATTGGGTGACCTACCCTTGAGGGCTTCGTAGAGTGGGCGCATGACATCAGCGGCTCGGCGAATAAACCTATGGTAGAATGTCACCATGCCGAGAAACTCCCTGAGGCCCCGTGCTGTTGGCGGCTGAGGAAAGGTGGAGACGGCCTCTACCTTAGACGGTAGGGGGGAAGCCCCATCCTTGGTGATGAGATGCCCAAGGAAGTGGATGGAGCGTACGCCAAAAACACATTTCGCGGGATTTATAATCAGGCCATGCTGACTGAGCTTGGTGAAGAGGTCTCTGAGGTGCTCCAAGTGTTCCTCTTCTGAGGAGCTGGCAACCAGGACGTCGTCCAGGTAGACGAACACAAAAGGCATGTCCCTGAGCACTGAATCCATCAGCCTTTGGAAGGACTGAGCGGCATTTTTCAGTCCGAACGGCATCCTGAGAAATTCGAACAACCCAAATGGAGTTATCACGGCCGTCTTCGGTATATCTGAGGGATGCACTGGCAGTTGGTGGTATCCGCGCACGAGGTCCACCTTGGAAAAGAGAAGTTTGCCCGCCAGGTGTGCAGAGAAGTCTTGAATGTGCGGGACTGGGTAACGGTCGGGCGTGGTAGCCTCGTTAAGGCGGCGATAGTCCCCGCATGGGCGCCAGCCACCGCCTGGTTTCGGGACCATGTGTAGTGGAGAGGCCCAGGGGCTGTCTGATCGGCGAATGATGCCGAGACGTTCCATGTTAGCAAATTCGGATTTAGCAACTGCCAGTCTGTCTGGATTGAGTCGTCGGGCCCTGGCATGAACCGGGGGCCCCTTGGTTTCAATGTGGTGCTCAACCCCATGTCTGGTCGTGGAGGCTGAGAAGGTGGGCTTCGCCAGACTGGGGAACTCGGCGAGGAGCCGGTGGTAAATATCACGTCGGGGTCACCAATGTAGCGAGCAGAGACGGGAGTCGTAGGCGGAGTGTCAAACAAACGTGCCAACGGACGCTGCTTTAATAACATGTAAACTTGCGATAACCAAAACAAACACACGAGAGTGGCTAGAACCGGTCGAATTAAGAGTCCCCCTAGGAACTCGCTAACTAAACAATAGTTCCGTGGGTGAATTATGTACAACCCACTACATGTTCACGATTTCAAGACTTTTGATGAAAAATGGAATCAATACATTTTAATACCACCTAAGACCTTCTTTTTAGAATAATGAATTCAATGCCTTTTAAGACTTTTCAACATACCCTAATTTAAGGCATATTTTAGGGTCCCTTAAATACAGTTATTACCGCCACGAATCACGATACAGTATAAGCCTATGCGCCAGTCTTTGTTTACGGAAATGAGAGAACAGATGAACAACACCATCACGGAAGGGATACTTCAAGAAAAGGGTTAAACTACTCTCACTAAACATTCGATGATCGCAAATTTATGTGAAATAAACAAAATTTACGAGGTTTTATGCACACACGTGAAGGGTGACTTACCAACAAGGAGGCTGACATGGTGTATTTTACGGAATCTCGCGAGGGTTAAAAATGGCACCTGCAAAGGGAATTTATTGTTCTACCCACAGGGTGTCGCTACAAGCTTCTGTAAAGATTTTTTTACAGCCACACAAATTAAAATTAAAATGGATTAACTGTGTTTCAAACGAATTAAAAATCTAAATATGCGAGAGGAAATGAATACATCATTCATTTCTCTGGTTAATATGTGTTATAGGAGTCCCAAGCTGTGTTATTGCAGGTCTGAAATGTAGTTTTTTTTTATTTTTCCCCCATAATGTTTTGTTTTATTGTTTTGATTCTGACTATGCCTTTCCTCCAAGAAAAAAAAATCGAACAGGGGTAGAACGTTAAAAGCTTCTGCTTCAGCGTACTCCCTTGGGGCACATGTTTATATATTATTGTATTTTACAGCTGTTTTGTGCAAATATTATGCTAACTAATAGTTTGGTTTTTGTGCTGTTCACAAAAAAAGAAGGAAGAAACAAACAAATATATTCGACCTTTCAATAGGAGTTACCTACAACTGCCTACAATCACCATGTGTAGGAAAGTAGTCGTTTTACACAGTCATTCAATTAGATTGTAGACATCCACCCATCTATTTTCTGCACCGCTTTTCCTCACCAGTATCGCGGTGGGTGCTGGAGCCCATTCCAGCCATCTTTGGGCAGTGGGAAGGGGACACCCTGAACTGGTTGCCAGCCAGTCACAGGGTACGCAGAGATAGACACTCACTTGCTCATTCACACCTAGGGACAATTTCGACCGGCTAATCAACCTGACATGCTTGTCTTTGGAATGAGGGAGGAAAATAAAGAGCCCGGAGAAACCTACCCAAGCATGGGGAGAACACACAAACTCCGCACATGGAGGCTGTGGTAACTGGAATGGAACCCTGGACCTCCGCAGCATGGGGCTGCGCGCTAACCCCCCGTCTGCCGTGCCGCTCCCATTTGTAGACATTCTAAATAAATGACTAAATCATTTCCTTGTCACACCAGACAAAAAAAAAGGAATCAATAAAACAAAAAGCCATCACTCTATGCATAATAAGGTTCATGTTTAAATGTCAACTATCATATACAAATGTGAGATGAATGTTAAAAATGTCAATCATAATGTAAAACACAATCTGGCTTTCTATGAATGTCATGTTTTTACTTGATGCGTTTCACATTTGAATGCAATAATAATTATGCAAAACATACAATTTTTGTATGCAATGCCATGGAAATTAGCATATAAAATATCAACCATGTTATCTCCATAATAACTTGATATGGATCTTATTTATTCTGGTATTGTTTGATATTCATAAGGAGGGTAGGAAGGAAGGAAGAAAAGAAGGAAGGAAGAATGGAAGAAAGTGGGGTAGAAAGTAAATGAGGAAGAAATGAAGGAAGGAAGGAAGAAAGGTAGGTAGGAAGGAAGGAAGGAAGGAAGGAAGGAAGGAAGGAAAGAAGGAAGGAAGCAAGGCAGGAAGGAAGGAAATTAAAAGGAAGAAAGGATGGAAAGTCAGCTCAAGTCAAGTCATGTTTATAAAAAAGCAGAGGTAGAAGTAAAAATACTTACCATTTGTAGTAGTAGCACAATCATATTCATAGTGTGTACTTCAAAGGGACATTGTGTTTTATCTAGCTCCTCCTAGTAAAAAAACATCATGAATAAAAAAAAGTACTGATTTTAGTAAGCAAAAATACATACACTTTCTTACAAACATGCATTTTTAAAAATGTTTGTAGCTCAGGAAATTTGTATTTATTTTACTTAACATGAGCCTCACCAAGAGGGAGATGACATGATTTTTCACCATCTTGCTGCTAAGTGTACCCCAAATTCCCAAGAACTTTGTGAAAGGTAGAGCAAAGAAATGAGAACAGAAATGGTGCAGTTTGGTAATTTTGAGTCTCCGTAGTTTGCATTCTTCCTCGCGCATTGTAGCACTCGTTTTCGGTTACCCTACACAAAATGGCGACATCCAGTGATCTAATGATACACAAGTACCATTTAAATTACGTTTGGGGGTTTTCTTCTTCAGAAAAATAAGAAAAACAAATCCAGAGAAGTTCCCGTTCCTCCTTCTCGAATGTCATTTCAGTGCAGTATAACCAAAACAATAGCATCTGTTGAGACATCTTTGCACAATTTGGATACACCAACAAGGGATTATTTTCTCCATAATGATGTTTGCTTTTTTATTTTACCAAATTTCAGAATTAGACACAACATAGTTTTTATGAAAGGACCATCCTTTTCCCATTGTATTTCATTACTATTTTTCTTAAAGTTTCTAAGCACTTCTTAATTAAAGGTGCAATCATGTATACTCAATAATGCAGCTGAGCCATATTAAAAAAAAAAAAACTCATTTGACGGATAATTGAGCTATAAAATCCACTAGATTAAAGCCCCTATAGAGAGATTACAAGGCGGGAAATTAGTGAATGACTCCAAACACCGTTTTCTTACATGCAGTACATGCTAATGAATACAGTAACTCATCATCATACATGCATAGGCACACATGCAATCGTGTGAGAAATGTCTAGCACTTGCTGAATGAAGCCAAAGCACCAATTAAAAACAAATCTCACATGCTCCCTTGTTAAAAAGAGGTGCCATTTTACAGATCAGGGGGTGGATGAATGAAGCGGTGAAATGAAGGATGTGAGAGCAAAATACTGATAATTAGACTGCAACGGTTGGTTATGGTTTTACATGTGTTCTATATTTGTATTTGGCAAAAAATTCTGGAATTTTCCCAACTATTTTTTTAGAGTCAGCAGGGATTGGTTAGATACAGGGAAAAATAAACAGGAAAACAGATGCCAGGATGATTACAGCGAAAAGTGATTTAAGATAACAATATTCTATATTGTGCTTAGAGATTTTACTTATTCCAGGTGTCAATGTGTTTGAATGTGCCTAGAAATAGTGCATATAGTGTCACGGTTGCCATGGCGCCCAATTGGCCCCGCTCATTAACAGATTGGCTTTCCGTCTTTTTAAGCTCAGTGCGCTCTCTCTTACTCTGTCAGTCTGTCAACGAACCTCTGCCCCACAAGACGTGGGTTCTGACTTGGTACTGTTTTCCTGTTGGTATTTCCAGTTGAGTATAGTTCCCGTTTATTTTATGTCCTGTTTAATATCGGTTTCCAGTTTCGTTCCCGTCTATTTTTGTCCTGTTTATTATTCTCTCCAGTTTTCGTTCCCATCTTGTTTGTCCGGTTTATTTTCAATATCCTGTTTCATTATCTATCCTGTCTGTCTGTCCCGTCCTGTACGGTATTGACCCCATCTGTCCGATAACAACTCGGGTAATTGGAATCGATCTCGTCGGTCTCTGGCTTCCTGTTTTTCCATGCTAGACCGCAGTTTAACGCGCATGACTCCCCATTTCCCATAAAATAAAAGGCTTGTGTGTGAACGTCACGTGTTTAGTTCCTGATCCTTTTCTGGTTCCTGACATTAAGTTGCATGAAACCAAAGTATGTCCCGCAGAAATTTGGTATAATGGTTCAATTCCAGCTACCTCAGCCCCTGGAGTTTGCATATTCTCCTCGTGCTTGTGTGGGTTTCCTCGGGGCACTACGGTATCCTTCCACATTCCATAAGCATGCTTCTTGGGTTAATTGGCCGGTCCGAATTGTCCCTAGGTGTGAAAGAGCGAATGAGTTGTCTTTGTGTGCCCTGCGACTGGCTGGCAACCGGTTCAGGTTGTCCCCTGCCCACTGCTCGAAGATGGCTGGGATGGGCTTCAGCACCCCCATGACCCTATTGAGGATAAGCAGCTCAGAAAATGGATGGATGGGGTTTGAAACCGAAAATTGGATGTTAATTCATTAATATTGCACCAGTGCTTAATGGATATTTTAAATGAAACATGTAGCAGGATGTTTGAGTGCTTGAGACATAAAGAATGTATAGTAATGTCATTAGCAGTGCGAGTGATCTCGAAAGGCGAAGGGAGAAATCACTTTTATACAGTCTTTCTTATTTTTTTAAACATATTGATGCACAATTAGCATGTCAAATAAAGATATTTTATAATGTTTCTTATTTTATGATATATTTATGTGATGACAAAACCCTAGTAAATAACTTCCGAGGGTGTTGGCCACAGCGACGTGGGGTGAGGTTCGTGTCTAGTAAGGCACACTACAAATAAATGAACCTACATCTTATTCATCATTTGATTGGCACAGCAAGAAAGCAATGTGGTATATCTACTGTTTCATAGAAAAAAATAAACTTTGATTGTCTTACCTCAACTTCTAAATTGTTTGCACAGCTCCTTATAATTATAAGGCATCAAAAGATAGGTAATCTTCCAATATGAACAAGAAAAACAATTAAAGGATGGCTTAACTTGCCTTGGTCTCACTACTGCCCTCTGCCATGAGGGAAAAGAAATGCGTGCTTTACTTTGCATCTACAGACGCAAAGCACAGTAATATGTTACTTACTGATTATATTAATAATATTCATCATTAAATGTGAAAATTTAGCAAAGACAATCCCAGAATTGTGAAGTTAAAAGAGAAAGACCTTAACCACCGAATAAATATAACCCTTGAAGATATTTTTTATCTTATATTTCCATGATGACATGTGAGGCTCTGTCTCACATGCCTCCCCTGAGTCCACGTCATTGGTTGGCCAAACCAGAAAAGATTAAGTGGAGTGACAGGAGTGCGACTAGAGTTCATTTTGTGGGTAGCTTATAATGCTTAATGAGCATGTTAAAAACCTCTATAAAACGGGAATGATGAAGGCTCCTATAAACAAAGATATGATGTTGTTGCAGACGCTATAAAAGTTAATCAAATAAATTGGCATGCTGCTCAACCTTTGTGATGTTGATTTTAGTAGTTCGATTCATTTACTTATTTTCCAATCGGATTTGCAGCAAACATTACGACAGCCCGGCAAAAAACAGAAAATACACGCATAAATAAGGCAAATAAATACACATGGAACAGTCGACATACAAAAGCATATATTTTGTGATAAAATATAGACACCAAGCCAATAAATTTAGTTAACCAGTTATTTCCTTTTTAAGGCAATTTATATCATAACTAATTAACCCGTGAAATCTTGAAAACATCACACTTGCCATGTTACGGTTGCTGTCTTTCTTTCATACAGAATAAATTTCCTTTTTACACAACAGAGATACAAGAATATGTAAAAGTGTTGTCCCAAGTGGTCAACTTTGGGACTTCAGACTCTTATCTATAAGTGAGCAAAGAGGATCTCAGCTTTGAATTTACCACATATTTTGTCCGTGGGGGATTTGTACAGAACAGCTTTGCATATGAAAGTTAACCCGTGTGAACATGTGCAGACTTATAAAGACGGCTATTCGAGGGTGGAATACTGAGTGTGTGATTTGATTTCTATTCCTAGGAATAAAACGCAACTTTTTTAGGTGCTGATGTGTTACATGATTGAAAAGAATGTCCTACAACAATGTCACGGGAATCAAATTACTCACAACCGTGCTTGTAATTAAATGTAGTATGTCTAGGCTTTTGACTTCAAGCCCAAGGTTTTGAAATAATCCAGTCATTAGTAACAATCCCCAAAACAACTAGTATTATCAATGTTTTAGTGCTTTGACAGTGGTAGTGAATCATTTGAAATTAGATTTTGAGAAATTTCGTTTTTTTGTTCAAGTAATTTTTTGGCAACTGACACCTACCTAAGAATGTTTCAAGCAATGTCAAATATTGCTCTTAGCTCACAACTTAAAACATTTGAACCTAAATCCAGTAATCCGAAAGAATATTATCTACCTACAATGTTGTTTTACTCTCCTTGTTGGATAAGGCCACTTTGTGTTTTAACCCAGTGATTTGCAACCGTTAGGTGAGGAGTTTGCATACCAAACGTTTAATATTTAAAAAAAATGTTTTTAAAGGCGCAGTGTACCTAAATTTCAAGTCACATTTATTTATAAAAGCCCTTAATCACAAATTGTCTTAAAGGACTGCACAGGTTACAATTGCACCTTCCCCGATCTTAAACCAACATTCAGGCAAGGAAAAACTGAAAAACTTTAGCATGAGGAAAATAAGAAACATTGAGAAGAGGCCTCACAAGTAGTAATCCCCCTTCCAGGATGACCAGGGTGCAATAAATTTAGCATTGGATAACAATACAAAAAACGATTTGTGAAATCCAGTGTTAAACTAATACAATGCAGCTATTTGCAACAATGCACTTCAGTGGTCTCAAACAGACTACACTTGTTAATCATCCCATTAAATACTACCAACATTTTTTGGGATGAGCAAGTGTACCTCTGGGGACCTTTGCACTGGAACACAACATATTTTATTTCATATAATCAAAAATACTTGCGTTCCCCCCAAATGAACAAATTATTGGTTTATCACGGATAGTTTAAATCCTCGAACGTATTAAACAAGACATTTCTTTGTGTTTTGTAGTCAAGTCATATTTATTTGTATAGCCATTTTCCTCCAATGGAAGATACAGTTGAAAGTCATCTATATAGCAATGGAAACTATTATTATGCCCACAAATACAGTAATACCAAGTGGTGGCTTATAAATACAGAAAAGGCGGGGGGTGAGTACTGAGCCCTGCGGAATGCCACAGGTAACGCCAAAAGGCTCACTGACCTGTTGACCTACTCTATGTAGACAAAATAAATGTTCATTGGTAATTGATAAATTTGGTTTTAACCAAATAATTGATGTACCGTCTCATAAAGGTCGAAACACTCCGGAGTTAGTCTGACCCAAGGATTAGCAGCCTCAAATGTAATGGTTTTGGACTCACGGGTGAAAGACCTAAGACATTCGGTTTTAATATTATTAACATATCGCTCTACTTGGGTATTGATCCAGCGGCTTTTAAGTCCACTGTCATTAAACCAACACTTATACGACCCAACTTTGACCCGGTAACCCTATGTAACTATAAACCTGAGTCAAATGTACTGTTTCTTTCAAAACTATTTGGAAAAATTTGTCGCACAAGTGGCGATTTATTGGTGATTGGAAAATGCAGGTCCCAGTTTGAGGAATGTGGAAATACACTATTACAGCTGATGCCATCATCAGTGTTCTCGTTTGCCTGCGTCCCTGCATCCTAGACGCAACATTTTTGCTGGGGACGCAAAGTGCCAAGTCAATGTGCGTCCCCGGGACGCAACTTTTTTGACACCAAATTGTCATTTTTACCCGATTACATTTTTTTAAACAAAGATTTACCGCACTCCAAACTTTTCGTCAGGCAGATCCGCCATTATAGTTTTGGTATCGCGGTTCGGGTTTTCGTCTGCACGTCGATCTCGTCAAACGAGATCTTGTTGTTTAGAGATTACGTCATTGTTGTGGTGGTTGTCGTCGGAGGAAGGTGAAGGCTAAGTATGCCTCAGAAAAAAGTTAGTATTAGGTGAAAATCAACACAAAATTGGTGATTTCTTCAGTATCAGTAATAAGTCGAAACATAATGCAGAAAGTGATAACAACAGCAATAATTCCGGCATGGAAAAACGGTGGAGGAATTCTTCGGAAGATCACGGAGGCAAGGAAAACACGTGTTTTTTTGGTTTGAACAAATTTATTGACACTAATAACAGAAAACAATCATGACAATCTCAACAGCAATTAAGCACATTCACAATATTATATTCCAATATGACATTTTTAACAACAAACACAAAGTGAGGTTTGAACAACCCTTCTCGAAAGTCTTATTAGCAATCAAGCATATTCACAATTTCATTATATAACATTTTTGTTAGTGTCAATCTTATTGGGGTTTTGGGGTTTTTAAGGGTTATTGATCTATCTTCGTTATTCATTATCCATTATCCGTTATCGGTCAGTTCATAATACGCTACAAAGCCTAGGAGCCGGGACACTTACTCTCAGCCAAAAGGCCAAGCTAAGGTCCTAGCCCTAAAGCCTTGCTGCGATCATTGTGTTGAAGCGAACGATTCGACGAAAGAAAATAAACAAAAGAATACTCCTAGCAAGAAAAGGACTTTTCTGCCAAAATGGACTAAATTATATTCCTGGTGACGCAAAGGATGATAATGGATTGGACCTTGAGAAGGCATTACAACTGTGGTGGGACAGCAAACCATGAAGGATATATGAATTGGAAAATCTGAAGTGATAACTTGCTTTGTATTACCAATTTACTGTGATGATTAAAACTGCACGAATATATAGACTAATATTTCAGCAATATTGTTTTGTATAATGTACAATGTTTTTGCGAAGTTAAAAATCTGATGTGATAACTGCTTTGTATTATCAATTTACTGTGATGATTAAAATTGAATGAAAATATAGATTAATATAATTATTTCAGTAATATTAAATAGAATAATGTGCAATATTGTTGTGAACTGAAAAATCTTGAAGTGATAACTGATTTGTATTACCAATAAACTGTGGTGATTATAACTGAATGAATATATAGATTTATATTATATATTTGTCGCCGATTTACAATGTCAACCTAGATAACACTACATTTTGGGGACCCATAGATCTCTGTTGGGACCCATAGATTTTTGAGCATGCGAGTCCCCGGGACCCATCACTTTTCACAGGTAAAATGAGCACTGCATCATATACTATTTCAATGTCACTCATCCTTCTCACTTTCTAGAAACAGGATTTCTGCCACGCAGAGCAAACAAGAATGCTTTATACGTCTTTAGAAGGTTTTTCCATTCCCTTGTGGCTCCTCACTTTTTACTGAGACTTCAAGTAAGTGATGGCCCTGTTGGGAAGCCATTAGCCTCGGGTTGTCTCGCTCCTTCCTTCACCCAGTATAAACTGATTTTTCAAACACACATGCACACATGCACAAACACTAGCACGCTCACAAAAAAGACATAAGTACACAACTCTTATGCTCCCAAACACAAATGCACAAACTGCTACAGCATTCTCAAGACAGTTAGTGGTCTGGGTTGCTTTGTTGTTGGCTTGGCTTGCCTCATAAGGTCATGTGGAGTTTGTGGGTCCCTGTAGTGTGGACAGCAAAGCCATTAGTGGACAGTGTTCTCCGACCCACAGGCTTCATATTGAGAGACAAAGAAAACCTCTGGGACAGGGCATGAAATGACAATGTAAAAATTGGGACAGCACTCTGGAGAACAATCGGCATGACTAATTTTCAGTCCTTGTGTCAGAAATGCATACAAAATGCAACATACAGAGGCGTTGTTGGCTCAATTGTGATGGACTAGTGTGGTGTGGTGTGATGAGTCCACATTTTGAATTGTTTTTGGAACTCATGGATGTTTGGGCCTCCTAGCCAGAGACAGAAAAGGCCCATCTGGATTGTTACTCGTGCCAAGTTGAAAAGCCATCATCTGTGATGGTACAGGCTGTTTTGTGCCCATGACCTGGATAAAAGCACATCTGTAAAAGCATACAAAAGCAAAGAAAATAAAGGTTGTGGAGTAACATGTGCAACCATCTACATTCTAAAAATACCAAAACATTATCCTGTTTGTGTCAAGAGTGTACTTCGTTTCATTTAATACAACTTCCTCGGTATGTTTGCACCAAAATACCTTTAAAAATATGGGTGGCGTTTTTCCAGTACAGTGAAACTTTATTTGTTAAGGGGATTCTCTCTACAAAAATGTCTTTTGTTTATTGATTTCATTATCCTTGCCATGTAAAAAAAATCTTAATTTTGTAGAATAAAACTACGTTGTTGTATTTACCCTTCGGATTGATCAATCATTATCAATATCAATATCAATGAACTTCCAAAATCAATCATTTAAAGCTAAAATCCAACATGTTTGTAGGATTGCTTCTTTTAGAATAAAATTAGACTGTATTTTCGGGACTAATTCTGGTGGGGGATTTTAAACACCGCCCGCTGTTCGACTCAGCAACCCTTGAATTAGAGTCTAAACCAAATAAATATAATTTAAAGCATTTCTCCCGACATATTCACTCACACAGTTTATATATATATATATATATATATATATATATATATATATAGTGGTTAGCGCGTGTGCGGCACAGTTCTAAGGTCTTGGGAACCTCCTGTGTGGGTTCAAATCAGCTACCGGACTTCCTGTGCGGAGTTTGTTTGTTCTCCCTGTGTTTGTGTGGGTTTCCTCCTGGCACTCCGGTTTCCTCCCACATTCCAGAGACATGCATTTCAGGTGGATTGGCCGGTCCAAATTGTCCCTAGGTGTGAATGAGCGAGTGAGTAGTCTGTCCCTGTGTGCCCTGCAATTGGCTGGCAACCAGTTCAGAGTGTCCTTCGCCCACTGCCCGATGATTGCTAGGATGGGCTCCAGCACCCCCGCGACCCTACTGAGGATAAGCGGTGCATCTAATGAGATGAGATGAGATATATACCGGAGATAAAAATTAGACAACAATTTACAAACAATTGAATAATCCTAAAAATGCCATCCCTACACCATCCATCCATCCATTATCTGCATCGCTTATCCTCAGTAGGGTCACAGGGGGTGCTGGAGCCCATCCCAGCTATCTTCGGGCAGTGGACAGAGGACACCCCGAACTAGTGGCCAGCTTGTCGCAGGGCACACAGGGACAGACAATTCGCTCGCTCATTCACACCTAGGGACAATTTGGACTGGCCCACTAACCTAACATGCATGTTTTTGGAATGTGGGAGGAAACCGGAGTGCCCGAAGGAAACCCACGCAAGCATGGGGAGAACATGCAAACTCCACACAGGAGGTTCGATCTCATGACCTCAGAACTGTGTCGCACAAGCACTTACACATTTTCTCAAAATGGATTAGAAATTTCAAAAAAAAAACTATATTATGCCAAAACTGCACTGATCAAAATTAGAGAACCCTTTCGGATGTGTCCCACCCAATTGTACTAATCTAGCACATGGTGCTAATTTCCTTATTATGTGTCAACCCCTATTAAAGTGGTATTCTAACTGCGAGTTTCACTGACTTTGCGAGATGGTGGGCCGTTCCAAAGTGTCTGAAAGCCTCCAGCAGCAGGATATCCAGATGAAAACCAGAGGGATGACCCTATCAGCCACAGCAAGACAATTTGATTGTTCCAAATCAGTGATATCAAGAATATTGGATTTTTACAAAACTACAAACTCATTCAAGTCACCCAAAAAGTCTTGCTGTCCACAGAAGGCAAATGCAAGAAAGAACAGGTCCCTGCGGAGAATTTTATACAGTGTCTCGCCATTAAAGAGCATTTGAACTGAAGTCCCACAGTGCAGTGACCGAACCTCTTTTTAGCCAAAATTAAAATAAATAAACTAGACTGAGCTATGCTGGGGAGTATGTTGTGTGGACAAAGGAAAACCAGATTTCACTTCAGTGATCAAAGCAAATTGAATTTATTTGTGTCTAATGGGAAGCATAGGGTTTCAGCAACACATTGAAGAAAAACGAGAATTAAATGTGGAAAAAAGTCAGTGAAAGGTGGAGAGTAAAGTCTCATGGTTTGGGGGCATGTTTTCTGCAGCAGGAGTTGGGCCTACAGTTTTACCTTGCCCTCATGTAGGATTTGGAGCAGGGGATGGTGTAATAGTAGTCTGTAGTTTGCAATAATCTGTGGTCTGTTCAGCTCTTTGATACTCCTTGTGATTAAGGGCTAGACAAATAAACATGAGTTGACTTAACTTGACTATTCTAAGACTGTTCTGTAACCAACCTCCCTTTGTAAGGCTTACTACTGCAATATATTCTCTTGCTACTTCAGTACAGCAGTTTGTTTACCTGAATGCCTGGAAAGTGCTTCCTATCGCCTTGTTTTCTCTCTTTTTCACACATCTGTACTAATATCCTTTGGCAGATCTCATTACCATGGAGACAAACAGAACATTTTGCCAATCCCTCCTCCTTTTTTCCCAAATTATACAACACCCCTATCACTCTTTTTGTTCAAGAAATCCCTCCCCGTGGCAAGGTAATCATAAATTGCACAAACTGCCGAGATAATTTAATGTAAACATTCTCTGATTACAGAAATAAAAACCTACCGAGGGGTTGACTGGAGTTTAAAAGTCAACATTAGGCTTCTGCTTTTGCCAACACGCCGTATATATCGCACCCGGTTGCAAGCTAATTTAATAGATTCAAACGTATTGTTTTTACTAAATCTTGTTGTGTAAAGAATTTCTCAACTCCCTTGTTCCCTCCTGAAAAACATCAACTGTACACACTGCATAAGGATTCTCATTAGACTGGAGAGGTTCCTCCTCCCAAAGTGTCGGCTACATAGCAACTGATGAATAATTTAACGGAAATAAAAGGCTTTCTCTGTGCAGGGGTTACACAGGCTATGATACGTTATACGCAAGTTGTAAACCAATGCAAACCTTTCCTGCTTCACTTGAGCCATCCTGAGAGACCCGCTATCATCCACAAGACCCCGAGACACAGATTTCCGTTTACAATTATAATGAGATTAGCTCTAAATAGAAAATGAGAAAGGCAATTTATTGTTTACTTAGATGATTATTAGAATAATTCAAAAGCACATTTACACATGAAACAGTGTCAGGAGCATAATTCGGGAATAGGAAGCATTTTATTTTCAGACACTTGACCTACGAAATACACCTTGACACGGAAGAGAGCAAAGTGTTTCAGAAGCCTTTAGAGAGTTTCACCAATACCTATTGTAAAATTTTACATGATGATTATTCCAAAAGATCCCTTTATTTCTCATGACTTTTTGATCTTATCAGCTTTTGTAGTAAGCCTTTTTTATTTACAGGAAACATTTGAAAAGTATTATACCACTAACTTTCCAAATTTAATGTTGCTAATTTTTAATTCTTCTGTGACATTTACCAGCAGCATCTTCCCCAGCTGACTGCCGCTTTGTTTCTTTTTCTAGCCTTGTTAATGGCTTTGGAAGTAATTTAAACTTTTATTTGATCTATAATCTATAATTGAATGTGATGTTGCTATACATATAAATGTAAAGTACAGTTTGGGCGGAGTTTCTTTTGGTCAATAAAGGCAGTACTTGGTTGGCAGCATGACCTGATGATCAGATGTGCTACGGGACACTGCGGTTTCATTCTACAAATGAAAAAAAATGGTCTATCGTTCTTTTTACTTGGTGACGGAACAAAGGCAGGAATTGGAATGTAATATTTCATGATTTTTTTGATTGAAAACAAGTTTGCACAAAGTCACTCCGACCAATGCATTTACACTAAACTGTCCGATAAGGGCAGCACGCTAGCGCAGTGGTCAGCGTGTGTGTGGCACAGTCCTGAGGTCATAAGATCGAACCTTCCTGTTTGCATGTTCTCCCCATGCTTGCAGGGGTTTCCTCAGGGCACTCTCCCTCCCACATTCTAAAAACATGCATGTCAGTTTAATTGACCGGTCCAAATTGTCCCTAGGTGTGAATGAGCAAGTGAGTTGTCTGTCCTTGTGTGCCCTGTGATTGGCTGGCAACCAGTTCAGGGTGTCCCCTGCCCACTGCCTAAAAATGGCTTAGTAGGGCTCTGACACCCCTCACGACCCTACTGAGGATAAGCAGTACAGATAATGGATGGAAGGATTGATGGATGGATGTCCGATAAGGATTATCTTGTTAGTGAGGCTCGGTGATATGGTTGTGGCAGCAGACAGTGAGATGAGTCGACGAAAGGTTAAAGAGAACCTTTAACAAAAATTCTAAACTGATGATCTCTGCAATTTCACTCACTTCGGAGGGATTAATTTTACACAAAGAGAAGAAAATGTTCAGACGAATTAATCCAATTGTTTTAAGACAATAAAAGGCAGTGACATCATGAGCTGATAATCAGATGTGCAATGGGGCAGTGCGGTTTACTTATACAAATGAAAGTCAAGTAAAGTCAAGTCATGTTTATTTGTATAGCCCTTAATCACAAGGAGTCTCAAAGGGCTACACAATTGATTTTACTTGAGGAAACACTGAAAAGTTTTGCCTTAGTTGATGCAAGGACTCTTGGTCGAGTTTTCTCCCAAGTCAACCCAACAACCTGCCAATTCCCACATCTCTTTTAAGGACGTTTTATGGATTCTTTGATGAACAGTTTCTAAACATAGTCAACCGCTCTCGTCAAACGAGCATTTTCCCTGACGCCTCTAAAATGGCGGTAGTGAGGCTCAATCTGAAGAGGACCAATTTAGAGACAAGCCTTTTTAATGACTACCATCCAGTGTCCAAGCTACCGTTTTTAAACAAAGTTTTAGAAAAATGTGTTTTTATTCAGCTGAATTCTCTTTTTAGAAGAAAACAGCATTTTTGAGAAATTCAGTCTGGTTTTAGGAGCCACCACTGTCGAGACCGCAAAAAAAACAAAAAAAACAAAAAAAAACCAAGAGTCTATCGTTCTTTTTGCTCAGTGAAGGAACAAACGCGCTAGAGAAGATGTCTTACGACATGAATCCCTCGATAGAGGGAACCAGCGCCGATGCAGAACGACCATCACCGTACAACAGCCATATATGGCTTTTTTCATGTGTACATATAGCTCAGAAACTAGATCGAGTCTTTATAAATTTTTTGGAATGGAACCGGTTGTTGCACATGGAAAGCCAAGACAATATTGAAGGTAACAGGGTTCCGTCCAGTATATAAACGGCACAGTTTAGAGTGAAAGTGTCACACCAACAGACGCCGGTTGTGGCTGTAAGTAGCTAAATAATATGTAATCTGGATGCTCATTGAACAATCAATGTCGATTGTTGGGAGACTTTATGATGAAAAGGCACCGAAAAATTTTTTTACAACCAGAAGCTCTTGCAAAGAATGTAGCGCAATTTGATTGGGAGAGCGGTAGGAATTGGCAGAGCTATACACTGAGTGTGTGCCGTCTGCGCTGAAGGTAAATATGTTGGTATACTTGATTGTAGTATTTTGTGACATTTTTACAAAAGAACTTCGCTTGCTCCTTGTTTTGAAACCATTAATTAGAACAAAAAGGACATTCGAAATGAGATTTGACACTCTTAAATAACTGCGGAAGGATACATATTTTAAGTGGTATTTATATATATATATGGGACACAGGTTCTGGCATATTTATTATTTCATATTAACTCATTTAATGTCACACAGTGAGATCAAATGCGATGAAGAACTAACTTTTGTCTGGAGTGAGTGTTTGGCGGTTTTGTATTTTGTCTTAGAATATTCGTGTAGCTCTCCTGAAAAATGAAATAAAGATATTTTTGCTTTTATCTGTCTTTGGGTCAAAACAGTTCCCGACCCCTACCTTACAATGTTGATCTTTAAGGTGCTGTCCAGAGTTTGAAATTGTGTTACTCTCTGCTGCCATCTCCTGGCTTAAAGTCATGATAGAATCATCCGTTTGTTCATCAAATACGTGCATTTCTTAGAGGCACTTGAATAAACGTTTCATCTTCTTTTGTTGGACCCAAACCCTGCAATGTGTGATGGTAAGAGAACATCTGATTTTGATTCATAGTTTTCTGTATTAATTTTTTTATATAACATATATTGAGTGTATAACAAATTCTAAGAAATAATATGCGATCAACATAGTTTACATGTTGAAATGGCGTAGGAAGATGGACAAATATTTTACCAGTCATTCCTAATAACATTAAAACACTCTATCCTAATACAGTGATACTTTATATATTCACATAAGTTATCTGGAAAAAAACACAAAAAAGGAAAAGAGAATGTAAGAAAAACACGATATTATTCCCATCTCAGCATAATACATCAACTTTGTTATATAATAGCAAATGCAAGTCAAATTTCAGATGCAAAAATTCAGATCAGTAATACTGATTCTATTGCTTTTTCCCTTCTTAGTCTACCCTCTTGGCCTCATTGTCAGCCCAAGTGGGATGAGTCCTTGCAGAAATCCATCTAAGCTTTTCAATATGCCCAAAATAGAAAAGGTGGAGAAAAAGGATCACGGCAAATTCATAATAGCGGCACGATCCAGCTGCAAATCATGAATAAGTGAACATTCTCATGTTCCTCGTCTTGCTCTTTCAATCTTGGTGCAGGAAGTTCTCGGTCTTTCACGCCATAGTGGCTTTGTTTGGCTGATTATAATTGATTTGACAGTGTAATGTGTTTATATTGCTTTTTGCTCGCAGACATTTAATTTACAGTTGCCTGAAAGCTTGAAGGGTAACATTGATATATTTTTTGTTTTGTTCATTTGCGAGATCTTATTCTAAAATATTTATTTGCAAGACATCTCATGAGACATCCCAAGTGAACAGATACAGCTGTTGATGCCCTAGTCTACACATATTCAGTGTGTATCTTTTGATCATTTGCTGATTATTTAGTCACGGGGGAGTTTCCTCTTCTAGCAACTAGGCATATATTTACAACTTGACGTATAGTTAAAGAATAATTGAATTGAATAGTCTGTTTGTCATCAGCCTTGAGAAATATTAAAACGATATCCATATCTCCTAGATATTTCGTTTGTATCCTGGGAATAGTTACATAATGAAATTAAAATGTACTCAAATTTCTTACAATTGGGGCCACAATACATGCACTTATTCTACATTTTTGATTTGAGCAATCAGAGCAAGGTAAAAGATATTTTCTGTATGTCTTCATTTCAGTTCCAGATTCCACCCCGAGACACAATTTTGCTTGGAGATTGAAGTGGTTCGGATCCCTTAAAATCATGGGGTTATGCATGGCGGTTTGTGAATTTACGAATATAGCAAAACTCAGGTTGCATAGCAAACTGTTGTGATATTGTGTACTATTTAGTGCCTCCTGGTGGTAAACGGAACAATATTGATATAAAAAAAATAGGGAAAATATTAGATTAGATTATTCGACATGGGGCAGAACGGCGGCTGAGTGATTAGTGCGTCCGTGGCTCAGTTCTGAGGTCATGACATTGAACCTTCCTGTGTGGAGTTTGCATGTTCTCCCCGTGCTTGCGTGGGTTTCCTTCGGGCACTCCTTTTTCCTCCCACATTCCAAAGACATGCTTGTCAGGTTAATTGGCTGGTCAAGTCAAGTCAAGCTGGTCCGAATTGTTCTTGGGTGTGAATGAGTGAGTGAGTTGTCTGTCTCTGTGTGCCCTGTGCCCACTGCCTGAAGATGGCTGGGATGGGCTCCAGCACCCCCGCGACCATACTGATGATAACCGGTACTGATAATGGATGGATGCATGGATTACACAACGTTTTTTTTTAAATACTCATGTTTCGAGAAATTTGCATTTATTGTACATAACATGAGCACTATCTAGTAGAGATGGGCAGATCGATCAAAAATAGCTATATTATCGCCACAAGGCAAGTACTTGGATCGGATCAATACTAGTGTCCTTGGTTTGATAATTCGTTTCTTCAGCAATTTCCTCATACCAATCAGATAGCACAGCCCTTCTCACTTTCACCCAGTGTTTTCTAAGTGTATGCCTAAGTGTGTGACTGACAGGCACACTATTAGCACATCTGTCTACCTGGCCTGCTGCTGCTTTCTGCCTGCCAGGCAGAAGATAGGGCCAAATCTGTGCTCCCTATTTTTTTTTTTTACTGATACGACATACGTTACTTTGTTTTCAGACTATTTGTGTCCCTACCAGTAGCTGATAATGACAGAAGCAAGAAGGAAGTGCTGCACGGTGCTCACTTTTTTCAGCTTCAGAAAGGAAGATGACAGGTGTAATTTGTGTGTTGATGTGGTCTGTTACCGCAGCAACACCACACATTTACATAAACACATCAAAAAAGCTTACCCTGGAAAGAGCGACCAAATATCTTAACCTGTAAGAAAACTGTAAATCTGTAGTCACTATGGTAACATAATTAATATGAGACAATTGATCCTTATTTGCTTTACTGACTTTATTTTCAAAATAAAAGGACATAAGTTGTCTTGTTTATTGACATTGTGCAACAGTATTTGTATTTTTGTTACATTGCTGATTCTTGGTTTGACTCGCTTGGCCATTTGTTCTGAAACAGTCATAATTTTTTTTATTTCTATTCATTTTTTAAAATTCTAAAATTTCAAAAAGATTATTTAACAAGAAAAATGAATCACTTTTTGTGTCTAATATTTTGTGCTGTGTTTATCGAAATTGTCAACTAACTCAAATGTGTTGTTCAATTGTATGCTGATCATGCCATTTCCAAGTAAAGATCGGTATCTATCGATACTACCCTGTATTTAATTCGATTGGATCGATAGTAAAAATCCCAGTATCACCCACCCCTACTATCTATAGGGAGCTAACATAATTGTTGGTCATCTTGCTGGTACTACCCAAAAACTTCGCTTAAGGCAATGAAAAGAAAATTGGTGCATTTTGGTTACTTTGAGTCTCCGTAGTTTTAATTCTTTTTTGTATTTTGTAACACTCTTTCTCCGTTGCACAACACAATAAAGCGACATCTAGTGGTCAATTATCACACAGCGTCCCTTTGATGACTCATTTGAGTTAAATTTGAAATACATTATGTTCACTTCATATTTTGAAATAAGATTCTGAATATTTCATGTAAAGATGATCATTAATATAGTCAAATTGAACGATGAAGAAATTGCACATGGACAACATCCAGTTAAGAGTATACGATGACAGTTGTTACGTAAGCGACCAAATCTTTCCGTCTCCTCCTGTATTGCGCACCACGTCCTCTCGCTCACCTACTTAATCAGGAACCTTTGCTCTTTCACGTGATAAGCTGATTACTGCCTTGACGTCCCCTAATCACAGACAAACAACTGGAAGTTTGATGCAAAGCGGACACCATACTGATTAAAATCTATTGGTTGGCCTCAACAATTCGAGGAATTATTTTTTTATGTCTAATTGTCAGGTGTGTAGCAAGACACACCTGAGAACTCTCTCCACACCCCTGTCTCTGATTGTCCCAATACTTTATATTGACCGCTCAGACAGCACACAGGGTCGGATCATAGTATTTTCAATTCAGGTTTGTTTCTGGTTTTGTTATTATCAGGTTTTGTTTTGTTTTGATATGTACAGTGCATCCGGAAAGTATTCACAGCGCTTTACTTTTTCCACATTTTGTTACGTTACAGCCTCATTCCAAATTGTATTAATTTAATCTCTTACCTCAAAATTCTACACAAAATACTCCATTATGACAATGTGAAAAAGTTTTTTTTTTACTTTTTTTGAATTTATTAAAAATAGAAAACCAAAAAAATCACATTTACATAAGTATTCACAGCCTTTGCTTAATACTTTGTTGATCCACCTTTGGCAGCAAATACAGCCTCAAATCTTTTTGAATATGATCCCACAAGTTTAGCACACCTATCTTTAGGCAGTTTTGCCCATTCTTCTTTGCAATAAGTCTCAAGCTCAATCAGGTTGGATGGGAGACGTTTGTGCACAGCCATTTTCAGATCTCTCCAGAGATGTTTGATCGGATTCAAGTCTGGACTCTGGCTGGGCCACTCCAGGACATTCACGGAGCAGTTCTGAAGCCAATCTTTTGAGGACTTGGCTGTGTGCTTTGGGTCGTTGTCCTGCTGAAATATGAACCTTCGCCCCAGCATGAGGTCAAGAGCGCTCTGGAGCAGGTTTTCATCCAGGATATCTCTGTATATTGCTGCATTCATTTTTCCTTCTATCCTGACTAGTCTGCCAGTTCCTGCTGCTGAAAAACATCCCCACAGCATGATGCTGCCACCACCATTCTTCACTGTAGTGATGGTATTGGCCTGGTGATGAGCGGTGCCTGGTTTCCTCCAAACATGGCGCCTGGCATTCACACCAAAGAGTTCAATCTTTGTCTCATCAGACCAGAGAATTTTGTTTCTCATGGTCTCAGAGTTATTCAGGTGCTTTTTGGCAAATTCCAGACGGTCTTTCATGTTCCTTTTACTAAGGAGTGGCTTTTGTCTGGCCACTCTACCATACAGGCCTGATTGGTGGATTGCTGCAGAGATGGTTGTCCTTCTGGAAGGCTCTCCTCTCTCCACAGAGGAACGCTGGAGCTCTGACAGAGTGACCATCGGGTTCTTGGTCACCTCCCTGACTAAGGCTCTTCTTCCCCGAATGCTCAGTTTAGAAGGCCGGCCAGTTCTAGGAAGTGTCCTGGTGGTTCCAAATGTCTTCCATTTACGAATAATGGAGGCAACTGTGCTCATTGGGACCTTCAAAGCAGCAGAATTTTTTTCTGTATCCTTCCCCAGATTTGTGCCTCAAGACAATCCTGTCTCGCAGGTCTACAGACAGTTCTTTTGACTTCATGCTTGGTGTTTGTGCTCTGACATGCACACTCAACTGTGGGACCTTATATAGACAGGTGTGTGCCTTTCCAAATCATGTCCAATCAACTGAATTTACTGCAGGTGGACTCCAATTAGGCTGTAGAAAGATCTCAAGGATGATCAGTGGAAAAAAGATGCACCTGAGCTCAATTTTGAGCTTCATGGCAAAGGCTGTGAATACTTATGTAAATGTGATTTCTTAGTTTTCTATTTTTAATAAATTCAAAAAAAGTAAAAAAAAAAATATTTTTCACATTGTCATAATGGAGTATTTTGTGTAGAATTTTGAGATAAGAGATTAAATTAATAAAATTTGGAACGAGGCTGTAACATAACAAAATGTGGAAAAAGTGAAGTGCTGTGAATACTTTCCGGATGCACTGTAATTTGTTTTGTGACCCTTTTTATTTGATACTTTATTTCTACCATCCCTATTTTCAGCACCCCTGCCTCACTTCCAGCTTTCCTTCACTTGGGTCCACCTGCAAAACCTTATATCTTAGACTGATGGGGTGTTTTTCAATTGTGATTTCTGAATTGTTATAATCAGAATTATCCTTATATATTTTAACATATCTAAAAAAGTTATCTCTCAAAAAAAAGGTAAGGGTGGGGGACATACTCACACACATTATAGTGAAGATTTTGTTGAAGGACAGTAGTTTTCCTCTCTTGTCCTTTGCATGTTTGCTGAATGTGATGAGAATGATGTTAGAATCAAAGACTGGAGATGAACCACATCTCAAGAAGATTTCATTATAGAATATTCTGGACCAATTGTGATACAGACAAAGGCTACTTTCTGGCAATAGTGTGCAAGTGACATTTGAAGGAAGCTTTAAATACTAGCAAAACTGCTGTTGAAGTTCTGTTTTTTTTTCATTGTTTAATTAATATAATTATTTTAGCCATTTCGACAGCAGATCCCTGTGCCGTTATGGTCTTGTTATCGTTGGAAATATTGAAATGCAGCGCTTTTACAGTTAGCACAATAATGTGAATATAGGGGCTAAAGTTGATACACTTCTTGTGTAGTACAATATCCACATTCTAGTAAGAAGCCTCCTAAAAAGCCCAGTATCCTGCTGTTGTCATTGTTGATGTAATAGCAATGGTCTCAGATGCTCATTAGCCACTAACTGCTAACTTCCGTCTCATAGCAAGAGAGTTGAATTGTACTTGTTACAGCTCCTAAATGAGATTCATTATTTGCTGTAATAAATATTAATCTTAAAAAAATGACTGCGACACACACAGAAGTTTTTATATTTTTTTTTTCAGTTTGCAGACCGGGTTAAAGGGACAAGTTATTTCATAATGGGATAGGAGCTCATCTGATGTTAAGGAGAGGTGGGATTAACACTTGAAGTGATGACCAAAGGCCTCTAGACATTAAGCTCAATCTACAGTGTATTCGATGTTTGAACCCAAACTAATTGCAGATCAATCTGCCCTCCCCACAGTTTTCTCATAAAAACATTGACCGTAGCATATACAGGATTAGAAAAATGATTCCACCTAAAACATACTCACTTAAGACATCCATCCATCCATTATCTGCGCCGCTTATCCTAATTGGGTCGCGGGGGTGCTGGAGCCCATCCCAGCTATCCTCGGGCAGTGGGCAAGGGACACCCTGAACTAGTTGCCAGCCAGTCGTAGTCAGTTAAGACATACCCATTAAAAATGATCCAATGTTGACCAATGGCGGATCTTGAACACATTTAAAAGAGCAAAAACAATCTGCCATTGGGACAAAAACGTTTTTTTTGTTTTGTTTTTTGTAAAATCAATAAAATCATGTGCACAGTTTGGATTCAACCTTCTGACTTTAATATTTATTCAACCGGCTGTACTATTTTTCTTTCTTGTTTTTCAAGAAAAATAACCTAATATGAGAAAATATTATCTGCCAGTGGAGCAAAATGTTATTTCATTTTACTCTTTAGGAGAAATAAGGATAAAAATCAGCAGAATTGTGTGCAAGATTTTTACTGTATTGGGAGGTCGCCAGTGACTTGAAAAGCTCTATACAAATGCAGAGCATTTACCATTTATACTATTATTTTGTCTTAGAGCAATCTTGAACAGCTTCATCAAACAAAATAAGTTATTGCTTCATGGAGAGATCATGATTATGTAAAAATAAGAAATTGTTATCTGCTGCCACCTACTGACATGGCTGATTGTTACAGTTACTCAGCTAAACAGGGGAAGAAAGTAAAGCTACTGAAAAAAGGCAGATAAAACTGAGCAGTTTCCTGCAACACAGTAGTGTGCCCGGGGACACTACTTGCCCAAGACACACCACAACCCTAGTGCTTAAGGGAAACAACCAACCAACTCGCCATTTTCTGTAACATGTGCAGTGCTGTGATAAAATATTTGTCCCCTTCCTGGTTTCTGTGTTTTTCTATATTTATAACTCACAAAGGTTTCAGATCATCAAACCAATTGTATTATCACACAGAGACAACCTAAGGAAATACGAATGCAGTGTTGAAATGTTAATTCCATTCATCCATTTACCTAATAGTAAGTTTGTCCACCTTTGATATCAGAAATGAAATATTTACAATAACTGGTAATGAGTCTTTCACAAAGCTTTGGAGGAATTTCTGCCCTCTCTTCTTTGCAAAATTATTTCAAATCTGCCTTATTTAAGGTGTCCCTTGTATGAACTGCCCATTTAAGGTCACACCATAGCATCTCAATTTATTTTAAATCCGGACTTTGACCTTCATTTTATTATTTTTTTGAGCCATACAGAAGTGCTGGTGTGATTTTGGATATTTGTCTTGCTGCATGATCCAAGAGCGCTTGAGTTTGAGGGCACGGATGTTCTCCTTCAGGATCTTCTGGTTAACACCAGCATTCATTATTCTGTCGACCACATGATATTTTCCTGGTCCTTAGGCAGCAAAGCAACCCCATACTATCACATTGCCACCACCATGCTTTACTGTTGGCCTCATGTTCTTTTTGTCAAATGCTGTGCCATTTTCATGCCAGATGTACTGGACTGTCTCAAAAAATTAGAATATTGTGATAAAGTTCTTTATTTTCTGTAATGCAATTAAAAAAACAAAAATGTCATACATTCTGGATTCATTACACATCAACTGAACTATTTCAAGCCTTTTAATTTTTCATATTGCTGAATTTGGCTTACAGCTTAAGATAACTCAAAAATCCTATCTCAAAATATTAGAATATCATGAAAAAGTATACAAGTAGGCTATTCAACTAATCACCTGAATCATCTAATTAACTCGAAACACCATGCGAGGGTTTCCTGAGCCTTAAAAACACTCAGCTTGGTTCAGTAAACTAAATCACAAGTATGGGGAAGACTGCTGATCTGACTGCTGTCCAGAGGACCATCATTGATACCCTCCATCAGGAGGGTAAGACACAAAAAGAAATTTCTCAAAGAGCAGGCTGTTCACAGAGTGCAGTTTCAAAGCATATCCACAAAAAGTCTGTTGGAAGGGAAAAATGTGGCCGGAAATGCTGCACAACCAAGAGAGATGACCGCAGCCTTAACAAAATTGTGAAGAAGAGCCACTTCCAGAATTTGGGGGAGCTTCAAAGACAGTGGGCTGAAGCTGGAGTCCAGGTATCAAAAGCCACAGTTCACAGACGTGTCCGGGAAATGGGCTACAATAGCCGTATTCCCATGGTCAAGCCACTTCTGAACTCAAGACAACGGAAGAAGCGTCTGACTTGGGCTATGGAGAAGAAGCACTGGACAGTTGCAGAGTGGTCCAAAGTCCTCTTTTCAGACGAAAGCAAGTTTTGCATTTCATTTGGAAGTCAAGGCGCCAGAGTCTGGAGAAAGGCTGGAGAGGAGCAAAATCCAAGTTGCTTGAAATCCAGTGTAAAGTTCCCACAGTCAGCAATGGTTTGGGGAGCCATGTCAGCTGCTGGTGTTGGTCCACTGTGTTTCATCAAGTCCAGAGTAAATGCAACAGTGTACCAAGAGATTTTAGAGCACTACATCAGACCAGTAAGCCATGTCCTTTTTTTTACATACTTTTTTATCACTGTTTCAAAACGATATTTCTTTAGTGATGTTCTATTAAACATTATAATCAAATCTCTGCAGGAATGTGAGTGCTGGACTCACTTGATATACTGTACATAACAACTGTGTTTGAGAAAAGTACACTTTTTGGCTCGTTGATAGAGGAGAAGGATCTCTCTAACCATGTACTTTCCATATTTGCATGTGTCTAGTAATTACCAAACGAAACCTGAACATTTAAAAAATCCATCTGCATTGAGTCCCTGAAGCAGTGACACAGCAAACATTTTTATCCATTAGCTAAAAAGAAAAACGCCATTCAAATCACTAAAGAGAAACAAGAAAAATATTTTCCCTGAATCAAAACAAAATTAAGACACTGATTTGAGAAGCTGCTGTAACAGTGAGAAAAAAGGGACACAGAAGCCTATGAACTTGCTTAGTGAGCTGCACATCAATGCGCTGAAAATAGTTAGGCTATTTTGATGCAACTTAGGAAGTCACTTTGAAGTCAAATTAAGATCCTGCCTCGTGATGCCTTTTAACTGATGATTTGATCTTACGTTAAAGCATCAGTAAATAGACATCATTGTATCTTTAAGACAGCTTCGTCCGATATTTTTGAGCCAGAATGTGTGTGTACCAGCTAGCTGATGTTTCTTGAGTTTAATGAATACTGGATAAATATAAATGCTCGTAAAAATAGAACAAAAAAATTAAAAACATTTCTGGATGTCTTGATAATAACTGCATATTGTTGCTAAAGAAAACCCCATCATTCAACATTAGATATCAAGTCAAGTCATGTTTATTTGTATAGCCCTTAATCA
Organism: Urocampus carinirostris; assembly: GCF_059441175.1. Taxonomy (NCBI): domain Eukaryota; kingdom Metazoa; phylum Chordata; class Actinopteri; order Syngnathiformes; family Syngnathidae; genus Urocampus; species Urocampus carinirostris. The sequence goes on along the minus strand of NC_142358.1, from coordinate 24,311,251 downwards.
CAGAGTCTCAAAGGGCTGTACAGACCACAGATTATTGCAAACCACAATTATTGCACAATCCCCTGATCTAAAACCTACATGAGGGCAAAGAAAAACTCAAAAACCTCAACATGAGCAAAATGAAGAAACCTTAAGAAGGTACTACACATGAGGTAATCCCCCTTCCAGGATGATCATGCTGCAATGGCTGTTGAGTTTCTTGTGTTTGAATACACAGATATTGTCAACATGTAATATAGGTTATTCATATGATATAGAATAGAAGTGTGTTTTAAACCTAATTTAAACATTTCCACTGAGGTTGCAGATCGAATCTCAGGGAGAAGAGCATTCCACAGCACCGGGGCCCGAATGGAGAAGGCTCTGGAACCTGCGGATCTCTTCTTGGCTCTTGGGATCATGAGTAGACCAGCATTTTTAGAGTTAAGGCTCCGGACCGGGACACTGGGGGAAATTAAATCAGAAAGATATGAGGGAGCAAGTCCATGCATGATTTTGTATACTACCAACAGAACTTTAAAATCTCATCTTAAGCTAACAGGGAGCCAATGCAGGTTAGCTAAAATCGGGGGTAATGTGATCAAACTTTCTTGTCTTAGTTAAAAGCATCGCTGCAGCATTTTGTACCAGCTGAAGGCTCTTGATTTTGGACTTCGGGAGACTGGAGAGTAGTGCATGACAGTAATCGAGACGGGAGGTAACAGCAGATGAATTAGAATCTACGCATCCGACTGAGATAGCATAGGGCAAATTCTAGCAATGTTGCGAAGATGGGAAAAAGCTGTTCTAGTAATATTCTTAACATAAAGGACAGATTGGGGTCAAATATGACACCTAAATTTTTGACTCAGTCACTCTCGGTGATATTACATTTGTCAATATTCAGAGCAGTTTTTGAGAACACCACCATAATCCCATTAACAAGCATTTAGATCCAATAACGGTCCAATAACTCACATTTCGGTCTTTTCAGAGATAAGGCGCAAAAAGTGCAATGACATCCATTCATTTATCTCAGTGAAGCAAGCCTCCAAATTTCCAGTTTAGTGTAGCAGATTCCTCCATCGGAAGATATAGTTGAGTGTCATCTGCGTAGCCATGGAAACTGATATTATACTTGCGAATAATATCACCTAATGGAAGCGTATTACGGAGACTCATCACACAGCACAGCACAGAAAATCATTGACTGGACTTTGCCCAGTCTGGAGGACATTGCAGGCTGACAATACTGAAGCAGAACTTACAACATCACAAAGGACTCCTCTCACCATAGCCACCACCACTTTGACCTGCTGCCCTATAGGCTCTATAAGTCCCTTAAAACAAGATTTAACAGGCTCAGAGAGAGTTTCTTCCCCAAGGCCATCACCACCCTAAACAAGTAAACAAGACTATGACAAAAATATATATATTTTTTCATTGTATAGAAAAATATTTTTTAAATCATTTTAGGATTATGATTCAGCTTTATTTCTAGTTTTTTTCAAAGCAATATTGTTCTGATGCAGTTACAACTTAAGCAGATCTCCAGGCACTACAATGCAAATATTTTTGCCTATTTATCCTCACATTGTTTTCTATTCCACCCAATACAGTAGTACCATGTTGAATCTCGTTGTAAACAATATTCACTAAGTTGTTTACAATGACCATAAAGACAATTCTTATTCTATTTCTAACTCAACTCAAATATAAATGTTTCAAACCTATTCATCACAAATGAATACCAAAGGGTTTCACATGAATGGGATTACGTGCTAAAAAAGCTTATGGAAGTCCAAACAGGACAACAGTAACTGGCCTTAAGGAAATTTTAATAAAAATAATGACATCAGTGCAAAACGGAGCAACTAACTCCCAGCTCTGACTAACCCAACATCCATGATTTATCTCTATCACTATCAACAACCACAAATAAAACCGAAATATGCTCTGTAAAAAATGCAGGTGCCTTTCCATAGAATTATTTGATAGTCATAGTTTTATCAATTTCGCAAGTGATTTCAGTTCAAATGAACACTTGTAAAAAAATTGATTCCATGAATGTTTTGACATTGTTTTAATATTGAAGACCATACAGTTCATGAAATATATCAGCTTTGGTCATAAAGAGATATTTTTGTGCAAATTGCAAGTTTGCAAGTTCAACCATATGTCAAGAAGTTCAAGGACCGCAAGACCACATTGGCGCAGTCGTTGAGGCTCTCTGTCACAGATAGAAACAGGATGTGCAGGAAACTGTGAGCTGCATGGCACCTCAAAAATAAAATTTCAAACGGACTGCAAGAACACAGCGGCGCTGGGGTTCTGGATAACAGGATGATTAAGCAACTGTGGAGAGGCCCAGAGCCGTGGCAGCAGTTTTTCAATTCCGCCCTGTGCGACTTTGGCAGTACCTCAGAAAGGTAATGGAAATATTCCTTTAATGTGACTTCGAAATACTCTTGTCTAAATAGAGGTTTTGTCTATAACAGTATGGCGTCCAAAATATGCAGCCAATTAAAGCTTTTTGAGAAGGAGTTCAGTTCTAGCCTCTGATTTGACCAACATTCTCATTACGTGAAATTCAATGACGCATCCAAAGGAAAAGGAAGAAAAAAATCTGCTTCCTTTTACATCTGTGTCCAGATAACTAAGAAAATCTTCAAATGCCCCAACATTTTCAGCGGGACCATCCGACCATATTGGCAAACCATCATCTTCAGCAGCTCCCGTGTTATTTTTCGATTGTTCTCAGTTATTTTCGATTGTTCTCAGCTTAGGGATGCTGCTGGAAAAGTGAATTTCCCTTCGGGGATGAATAAAGTATCTATCTATCTATCTATCTATCTATCTATCTATCTATCTATCTATCTATCTATCTATCTATCTATCTATCTTTCCTACTTTAGCTCAATTAAATGTTGCCTGAAACATTGTGGTTGACACTGATCCAGACTTAAATGTTATTTTAGTTTTAAATGCATAGATCTTTTGAAGCTTTTGGTTCAATCGATTCATCCATCCATCCAGCCATCTATCCATTTTCTGCACCCTTTGTCCTCACTAGATTCGCGGTGGTGCTGGACCCTATCCCAGATTCTTCAGGCAATGGGCAGGGGACACCCTCAACTGGTTGTCAGCCAGTCGTGCTTTTGGTTCCAGAAATTGACAAATAAAGCTGTATTATTTCCAAATGTTTTATATTATTTTTATTATGACTACAGATTGAATCATTGGAAAAGTATCCAAGGCTACCATTGTTCTAACAGTGTAAAAGACATTGCATCTTGAAGGTTATGAGAAACGTTACCCTTCAATTTGCTTTAGGATTACATCCGTCTTCCAGTAACATGCAGCTGCTTATTCGTTTGTTCTGAATTACCCATAATGGCTCTTCAATTTCTTCTTTTGCCCTTCACCCATCCGTGTACCCATCCATCCATTAATCCATCCAAGGAGCTCAACTATAGTCAATGACTTCTTGCTTCACTTCATTGCTTTCATGACATGCTTCACACAATTTGCAGGATAACCAAATAAATCAAAAGGAAAAATGATTTCAGAAGTCGGTCTTTCTTTACCGGCCCAGTAACCCCTTCCTCTTTTCCCCCCTTTTTAGTTGCTCCACAGTAAGTGAGGAAGATCATACTTGATGATGGAGTATGTAGGCTGAAAGCTAATCAACGAGAACTATACTAAATGAGTGCTCACTGATGCGTTTCATGCCTTGAACTCTACCATTCAGGATTCGGATGGAGGCTCATCAGATTTTCACTCTCATTACTCACTTGAAGCACAATCATTTTTATTATGCTCTCTGGTCCCATTTGCTTGTAAAAACTGAAATACTCTTTGCGGTTTTTACATTTTCCAATACATAAATAATTACTCGGGTTTTCTGAACATTTCCCATTTTATAAGTGAGATCATTCTCCCCCGGATATGTTTGATGGGTTTTGAAAAAAATATCTAAGCCCTTGTCTTTCATACCACACTCTTCTGAACGACCCATAGAGGGAGCTTACATGAATGTCCACCATCTCGGTGCAACGGGTACCCCCCAAAACCTTGTGAAAGGCTGCGAAGAAAATGGTGCGGTTTTGTCTTTGAGTCTCCGTAATTTGTTTTCTTTCTTGTGCTTTGTAGCACTCATTTTCGGTTTCACTACAACACAGTGACATCTATTGTTCAAATATTACAGTGTCCCTTTATTCCGTGATTCTTAGTAACAGTGTGTTTGTGTACATGCAGGTAATAATCTAAATGAAAATGGAATATAGCTAGTATACCAATTATGTAAAGCCCTCAACATGGGTCCCTAAACTTGTGAAGGCTACATAACTTTTCCTTTCCCAGATTAAGGGCCAGTGTCAGTTTTTAACAGAAATAGTGTGACTGTTGGTCTATTGCCTAAATGTAAAAAAAATGTTTTCTAGAGAGCCACAATAGAATAACCCATCAAGATTCTTCAAAAATGTCAGAAACTAAATAATAACACGATTCATGTCACAAGATGTTTGACAGACCCAAATGCAGTACACAAGGAGATAAAAAACAGGGATGTGATCAAACCCCATTAGGCCGTGTTTATTCAAAGACAAAAATGAAATTGACCAAGGAAGAGTGGAACCGGGACTGGGAGGGAGACTTGAGAAATAAACTTGGGAAAGTGGTCTTAGGGTGTTAAAAGTCTTCAAAAGAAGATTTAGGAGTACCCTAAAGAAAGTGCCCTGTGAGAAAGTCTTGGAACGAGGAGGGGACTCGTGAGAAAAGTCTTGGGAAGAGCAGCTTGTCTCCTTGTCGAGGGAATATCTTGAGCAGGGTTTAAAGACGATTCAGTAACATAGAGTGGAAGAGTATTTACTGTAGAGTGTGGATAATTGGCTGATTGGGAGCACCATGACAAGGGAGTAGAAAGGGAGATTGGAAAATGAGATAATGCTGCCATCTCTTGGAGGAGGGGAGGGACTGCAGGCTCTGAACCATGACAATTAATAAATAATAAAAAGAGAAAAAAAGTCATTGGGATATAAACTTTCTGTTGTGCTGTGCACAATCTTAACAGGTCCAAGTTCAGACTACTTTTCAGAGCACTGGACCACCAATGGTATTAATGACTTGCGAAAAGGCAGTAGATTTTTATTACTCATTATCACACTATTTATAGTCACAGTAACAGAGATTCATGTTAATTTCGTTGTGTGTTTTACATGTTACAATGACAACAAATTATATTCTATTCTTCTATTCTATTCTATCCCAAGCATTGTTAAGTGACAAATATATTTTCATTGTAACATGTGAAATGCACAACGAAGTCAACATTCGTCTCTGGTACTAATAATAATAATAATAATAATTTCCTTTGTATTGTCATTCTTTGTAACAATGTACACAGAACGAAATGTCGATACACCTGACCCGTTGTAGCGAGCCGATGCAGCCGCAGCCAACAGAGGGCGCCGCCATTTTACCAATTAGGTATGACTCGGCCGAGGCGCGAACCAGCGACCTCCCAGTCTCAAAGCGGGCACACTACCATCTAGGCTACTGTGACTAAAGATAGTGTTATATTGAAATGAAACCTAATGTATTTTCATAAACGATCTATATCTGGTCGTGGTAAGAGTTCAACGACCAGGAATTGAATCCTGTTACAAACAAAAATACGCAACCAGGCTTTGAGTTCTATTTTAAGGTAAAAAAAAAGCAGGTCTAAATGTCTCTGTTAATGGTTAAGGGGCCGTGCCAAATGCTTACCTGTCAACCTCCAGGGCTCCATGCCCGTACAAACTGTCGTATTTTCCCTTACAAAATAGAAAATAATCTTTCACCATTTATTTTTCCGGAATGATGCATTATGGGAAATCCCCAGGCGGCAGACGCATGCGCACAGTAGCATCAAACCGCTCGCTTCGTTTGCAACGAAAAAAACGATACGGAGATAGAGGCTACAACGGCGAACTGGTTTGACTTGATTGATTTGCCGTTTTGTGATAGTCGGTGTTTACCAGATGATACCCATAATTGATAAATTTGCGTTTTTCTTGTACAGATTTTCTTGTACGTCATACACGTCTTAAAATGCATAATCAACGTACTTTGCAGGAAAAAAACGTACAGGTTGACAGGTATGCAAATGTGGCGGAGAACCGTAGCTTGGGGACCACAATAATCCCATTAAGCATACATTTCTTTTTGACTCCACCAGAGAATAGAGATAAATATGACAAAGCTATTGCATATTTTCAGCAAACTCAATATTCATTATGTTCCCAAACTTAAAAGAGAAATAATTCTGTCAGAAATCTGTCCCAGTTTGTTGTGTGAGCCAAGCCAACATGCACAAACAATTCATTTGGAATCTCTCAGTTGCCAGAAAGTGTGGAAAGACTCCCAAAACCTCATGCGACACAAACATTATTTGATCTCCACCTATCAGGCAATCTGTGTGCATTCATCGGTAAACACATGTCCCATATTTAAAGCAGAGGAAGCAGGCAGTGAACTCCAATCATCCACATTATCACAACCACTTTCACTATTTAATGAGATCTAGAACAAACGTATTGTCTAAAGAAAAATAGTAAACATATATATGAGTTAAACTACATGTTTGATTTGGAAATGTTGCTTTGCCGACCGATCACTTGAATGTCATATGTGGTTTTCGGAATTCATTCTGATGTTCCCTTTTACCTTCCGAAAGTCAAACGGACTCATCTGTCAATCTGCGTATCTTTTCACTACATCACACTAAAGGGGATTAATTATTCATGGACATGTGGCCTATAGCTTCGTTCTATGCGATTGACTGCAGACCTCCATCCTGGAACAAGGCATTCAAGGAGCAATAACCTAAATATACCAGATCTAATTCAAATTGTGTGCAAAAGTCCTAAGTCACACTGTTTTTTTGTTTTTATCTTGTGTTTTTGAGTATGGGTTAACCAAGGAGGCTTTTTGCATTTCCTGGGTTGGAGCATGGTTGGGTAACCTGCGGCCCAGGGGCCTCACACAGCCCACCAAACAAAAAGATAAAAGCACAGTAATCCCTCACTGCAACGCAGTTCATCTTTCACGTTGTCGCTGCCCTACAGATTTTCATCTCGCAATGTGTTCTGCATTATGATTGTACAGTATAGACCACGGGTTGGCAACCCAAAATGTTGACAGAGCCATATTGGACCCAAAAACAACCCATCATATAATGAAGGCAACACATACTGCATATACTGTATGTAGTGTATATTGTAGTGTATATTGCATATACTGTATATAGTGTATATAGTGTATATTGCATATACTGTATATACTGTATATACTGTATATACTGTATATACTGTATATACTGTATATATATATATATATATATATATATATATATATATATATATATATATATATATATATATATATATATATATATATATATATATATATATATATATATATATATATATACACATATATACATATATACATATATACATATATATATTTTATATATATATATATATATATATATAAAATGTTTGTGTCATGTTTGTCCCCCTACAGAAACAGGATCAATTTTCATTATATACTGTATTCATATATATATATATATATATATATATATATATATATATATATATATATATATATATATATATATATATATATATATATATATATATATATATATATATATATATATATATATATATATATATATATATATTCTTTTTTAAATAGCCACAATGATCTAAAAAAAACGATTGAATAGGCTAAATCATCTTTTTTTCTCATTTTTCCCGAGGTTACAATTCAAATCACTATTGCTGAATACAAAAAATAAAATCAATATATTTTTTTCTTCCCGGCCTTCTTGCCAACCCAATCCATTTGGTGTCTCAGAATCTGCTCAACCCTTCCAGAGAAATGGGACACAACCCAAGTGGAGAAATTGTTATTACGAACACAACAGATAATCGAAGAGAAGAGCCATTTATCATTAAATGATGAAACGGAAACCAATTGGGCCAGAGCAGGTGAGGAAAATAGGGTCCTAAACTAATTGAAGTGTTAGAGCGATTAGGATTAAGTGGAAGAAAGCACTTGAACAAGATGAGGAAAGGTGAAGTCCAATGGAAAAGCTTTTAATGAAGTTGAGTGGCACAATCAATTTGGCTGAGGAGGTAACAAAGGGGACAACAAAGCAATGATGAAAAGCTTGTGGGCAGAAATAAGACATTCAAACTGGAAAAAGAGACACAAAGTAAAAACAATCATAGAATAACAACAGACCTTGCACGAGGCAAAAATTTTTGTTTTTTGTTTTTACAGTATATTTACCAAAATATTCTTACTATTTGTGAATAGTTAAAAAAAAAAAACTAAACAACTTTCCCGTCTATCTCGTCCTGCTTATTATCGGACTCCAGTCTCTAGTGTGTGTTATCAATCCTGTCTGTCTCTTCCTGTCGGGTATCGACCCCATCTGTCCGGAATGTTTTTGGAATGTGGGAGGAAACCGGAGTGCCCGGAGGAAACCCACGCAAGCACGGGGAGAACATACAAACTCCGCACAGTAAGGCCAGGTGGATTTGAACCCACGCAGGAGGTTCCCACGACCTCAGAACTGTGCCGCACACGCGCTAATATACACACATATATATATATATATATATGTATATATATAAAAACACTCAAAGACAACACCAGTTTCTGGCCAGCTACTTTTATTCATTTATGTCTGTGAAATTATATATCTTTTTGATGTTACAGTATGTGATAAGTTAACACTTTAGTAGATACTCAAAATAAAGAGAGAAACATGCATTTTGAAAAAGACAGTACAAATCAAATATCATCAATATTATTGGCCGATAGTGGCAATGTTGTATAGAGTGCATAATAGTTACAATAACGAAAAAATAGTGAGGTATATTAGTAAAAAAAAAAGATCTGGCATTCTATGCAATCTCCTTAGAAGCGACCAACCTATGAAAAAAAAAAGCGTTGGAACTGCAGTCTTTTGGCATTTTTTCTTCACCCCTGTGAATCTAACCAGGACAAATTGTATACAAAATGATGGCGAGCCAACACTCTTCTGTTTCTTTGGTTGGTACCGAAAGGAAAGAGTGAGATCAACTTTTCCTGGCATGATCAACGGTACAAGCTGATGTGCGTCATGGCGAGTGTACCCAAAACAAAGTGGCAGGGGCTGGCGTTGAAGTGACAGATTGGAGCTTTAAAGCCTTGTTAATGAGCTCTCGTTGGGTGATTACATAAGGAAAGCGACGCAGAGTAGATTTGTGTGAAAAGTGTTTGCGGGGCGACCATGATTGGGGCTGGAAATGCAAAAGGAAGTCGAGCTAGGTTTGCTGGATGCACAGTTACACAGATTTAAACAATGTAGATCTGTGTGGGGGCTTGTATATATATGCTTGTCACTAAATGTCACTAGTGCAACCAGACACAGTCCAGAAGCAGCAAGCACAACTCCTGTTTAACATCCTCTTCCTCATGCTCTTTTGTAATTTCGCCAAGGTAAATATTCAAGAAGAAGTAGTCGACACTCTTTTGTGTTCTTTATGCAGGAAACATCCTACTGACATTAAAAACATATTTTAACAGGAGTCCTAGCCATGGTGCTGCAAAATAATTCTATATACCTATCTATGTACCGAATCCTTATCCACCTAGTGGGAGGTGACTAGAGTGAAGTCATCCATTCCCCTTCGCTCTTCCTAACCTGACACCGAACATTAAGCACAGCAAAGGGTGAGTTGCTGTGCCATGCAATCATTCATTAGCAGAGATGCCCAACAGCATACCCCCTCCACATCATATGCATCAATATCAGTCATTCTTAACTATTCTTCGCCATTCACGTCTATCCCGAGGACATACTCTTGCATCCTTTAACCAAACTCTCATCCGGAGCATGTTTCACCCCATCCATTCAACCATATTTGGGCCTTTGTCTTATTTTAATTTCCAGTACTTCTGCACTACAAACTCTTTTATCTAACGGCCTTCACCCATTCTTTTCACATGTTGAGTGAGTACATCTCAGCAAGCTCTCTCACAACATCAGTTCTTCTCTTTACTTACTCGTTTCTTAACCTATCCAGTCATGGCACTCCACAAATACTGCGCAAACATTTCATTTCAAAGACAATTTTACCCACAACATAAATATTGCTTATAATTCAAAGCATTTCAGAATCATAATCACCTTTATGATTATTGTGTTGTTACAATGAAATTTTGGTTTCACTCCAGTTGGCAAGGTATCCAGTATAAAAAGTAATAAAATGAAAAAATATAAAGTATTCACCTTTAATATAAAGTATTCACATCTAAAATAAAATATGTATCTATACACACAACCAGAATATTGCACTTTAAACTGGGATATTGTACTTAAACCCAGGGTATTGCAATAAAACTCCGTTCCAAAACTGTGGTTTAGTGTGTTGAAAGCTTTGGGGAAGAAGCTATCCCTTAATCTGTTTGTCTGGGCCCTGTGGGATCTCAACCGTCGGCTCAATGGTAACAGTTCGAAATTTAACCATGCATAGTTTATTTATTTTGACGTTTATTTGTCATGTATTTTGTTGAGTATTTTGTTACCAAAAAATTGTATTGAAATGAGGATAAAAGCCTTTTACTTATTGGTTTAGTAGCCAATTCGTCCATCACTGGTCAAACTTTAGGCAACTAGGTCACCTCCTAATTTAAATAAAACATTTTTCTGAAAAAAACGAAATACCAAAATGAATACATGAAAAAATAAATGCTAATATGCATAAATAAATGAATAGATTGCACTTTAAATTTTTGGGTAATATGAAGCAATGATTTATAGGCTTTGATCCACACCACAACGCACTTTTTCTACTAAGCCACACCTTGATGTATATATACCACGCAGATTATATATACACTGTCTCTCCCTTTTTGTATATACATATTTGATTTGATTGTATCCTTTTTTTCAACATATTTTATAAACACTGTACACTGGGGTTGCAAAGAAAATTTCATTGGCATTTTATGGTAAGTGCTTTTTGAATATTTTCTGTTGTGCCCCCCGGGAAGAAGAAAACTTCTCAGGCTTACAACCTGTGATGCCCAAGATGATGTAAGACTGAAATATGATGATGAATTAATAATTTTGCTTCTTTTATGTAATTTTTATTTTTACTTTTTGCTGGTCTACTTGTGACCCAGAGAGCCAAAAAGAAATCTGTAGGGTCGAGAGCATTCTTAATAAGATCTGCAACCTCTATAAGGATGTAACAAGGAGAGTTAGATGAGTTGGGATTAAGGGCTATATAAATAACTGTGACTTGACTTGATTTAGTTTAATAGGAAATATAATAAACTTATGATGAACAAAATGATCAAAAATATAAACAAAATCAACTGATTTGGCAGATAATGTATTGATATGGCAGATCATATTGACAATTTTATGAAATATGTGTGAACCTTATACAATAAATGAGCAAAATTATCAGACATTTGCCTAATTTGTTAAATTCATTATGTGTATTACTTTGTTTGTATTAAGATTAAAAAGAAAACAAAAATAAACTGCTATTCTATTGTCCTGCCATGTAGTATGTTTTTCTTTTTACTACAAATTTAAGTTTGAAATATAGCAAAACAACTCAAATGTATTGACATACGATATATTTTTAGCCAATTATAAAAACTTCACAACTGATGAACAGTTTTAATAGCTCACAAATGCCAAAGCTTCAACAGTAACGCTCATAATAATGTCGCTGCCTTCATCTGTATTCACTTTTTGGTAGCCAGAATTTGTGGAGCACAATAATTTCTGCCCTAAAGAACTACTTTAAAAAACAGCATATGTCCCTTATCTGTGAGCCAAAAGAGCAGAAAGCGGGCACGCATACAAGACTGACCTATTCATTTGCAACAGAGCTATGCAGGATTAAATATAAAACAAAAGAGAGAGAGAAAGCCAGGGGGAAAGAAAGAGAGAGAGCGAGAGAGAGAGAGAGAGAGAGAGAGAGAGAGAGAGAGAGAGAGAGAGAGAGAGAGAGGGGGAAAACATGAAACTGCAAGCACCTTCTGGGGTGTAGACCTTCTGCTTGGCCTGAATGCATAACATCACCCTGCATTACAATATTTAACTTTAAACTTTTATTAATAGTAACAGTTCCTCCTGTGGTTTGTTCGAATATAGTCAGTATCAAACCAAAGAAGAATGTAAATCCAGTGAGCATTGGTTTATAGTCATAAAGGGCTATCAAAGACTGCAGAGTCTTTTCTGTTGTCATAAAAATATCCGAATCATGTGATGTTATTTATATTTTGTCTATAAATGCTTATTGAATAATTACAAATTGTAAGATTCTTTATTGCTTTGCCCCTGGTTGCGCTGCTTCCAGAGGTTTTTTTCAAGCATTTAACCAATCACATTTCAACCATCACTTGCCAAGGTTAGAAATCTACCCGGAGGCCTTCACATTTATTTCTGCAGGCTTTGAGGCAAAACATCAGTGTTGTTAAAGCTCTTGGTTTAGCCTATCAGATTTGAAGTTGGCGAAGCAGGGTCTCCTTAAAGGCGTAACGAAAAGTCAGCGGTTCCCCTAATTGTGTTTGGCTTGCCAGCGGTAACGAAAGTATCACAAAGAAAATGTCATGTTTGCCGATGCGATGCACCTGTGCCCGCTCCTTAGGCGCCAGCTGCTTCGGACTCTGATTGGCTCCCTGTCACTATTTAAACCCACTCCTTTCTGTCACCTGTTGTCAGTCTGTCTGCGAACCTCAGTTTACTCTAGGCAAGCTTTTTCGACCTTGACTCACACCTGTTTATGCCACGTCTGTTCCCCGGCTTCGACCCTTTTTTTTTTTAACCTGACCATGTCTACTCTCCTCTCATGGCTTTCGACTCGTTTCTGATCCCAACCACGTTTTTTGCCACTGACCCGTTTTTTTCCGTTCCCGACACCGCCATCGCTCGCCACGGAAGTCCCGCTTCCGCGTTCAAAGCAACCCGCTTCCCGCGACCAGCGATCACCGAATTCTGGGTGCCACCCTTTCTTTTCTTCCAATAAAACTGAGAGAAACATAACGCAAGGGGGTCCTGTCTCCGTCCTGGTCCTGACAGAAAAGGTAAGAAAGATATCCCTGTTCCCACTTCTTCTGTCAAACTGACTTTTTCAGCCCTAAATCAAATAAAAACATATGCCAGAAATTCCGACTTTCAGCATTGGCTTTGATGGTGATAGAGATGAACTTCTTGATGGAACTGAAATGCACGGATAATCCATATGAGAGGGTAGAAAAACAATAATATGAAGGATTTTTGGTGAGTAGAATGTGGCTATATTCCTAAATAATAGTGCAATTTCACAAGTGAGTAATTGATGTTTCTTTTATACAGTATGTGTCGCAGCTGTAGCTACAGTAAATGTTTGATATCCATAAAATAGTTATTAAGGGTTTGATTAAATCTGACGTAGCACCACAGAAATGTGTGAAATGCACGACCCGCCACTGTTTTATTGTGTAGTAGGCACTCAAGATAAGTAAAGATTACATCAATGAATTTTGAGCTTTCAAGGAAAACAGGAAGCAGCACGGCGGCGCAGTGGTTAGCGCTTGTGCGGCACAGTTCATGTCATGGGAACCTCCTGCGTGGGTTCAAATCCGGCTCCAGACTTCCTGTGCGGAGTTTGTATGTTCTCCCCGTGCTTGCGTGGGTTTCCTCCGGGCACTCCGGTTTCCTCCCACGTTCCAAAAACATGCATTTCAGGTGAATTGGCCGGTCCAAATTGTCCCTAGGTGTGAATGAGCGAATGGGTTGTCTGTCTCTGTGTGCCCTGCGATTGGCTGGCAACCAGTTCAGGGTGTCCCCTGCCCACTGCCCGGAGTTGGCTGGGATGGGCTCCAGCCGCCCCGCGACCCTAATGAGGATAAGCGGTACAGCTAATGAGATGAGATGAGGAAAACAGGAGACGAAGACTGTATGAAACCCTCATTTATGCAAAAATTCCAATCCTTTCTGAATGTACTTCCCATAGCCCTTTCTTTTGTTACAAAAAGCAGATCTGTTTTAAGGATGGGGAATTCAAAGAAGAGCAACATATTTGGCTAACAGTCAAAATACCAAACAACAGTGAGCAATAATAGTTAAAATAGCGAACAACCCTGGTATAATATCCAATCTCCTTTGAATAAAACTAGAATCTTTACTGTAAACTCATCAGAGCACAAAAACTTAAAAGAAGTCTATACGGATTTTCATCATGATTTTAAAGGGTTAAACAATTTGAGTATAAACGCTTGTACAATTAAATATTATAACTGTAATATTGAGCATTTTTGTAATCTTGCCATCCATGTTCAATCTGAGTCGAGGTGACTTTCCATACAAAAGCCAGATCATTCCCTGACAGTCATTTTCAATAATTCATGGAGACACTTTTTAAAAAGTTAGTGGTTTGAAGAGGGAATGAAGTGCAAAGAGCCCTCAATGTTGTGCATCATAATGATGGCTTCTATCAATTGTTTAAAATGTGGTTCGCTACACTTTCCCACTAAATAAACCACAAAGAAAACAGAACCACAACAATGCATTCTCCATTTTCCTTTTTCTGTTGGATGGCCAGTTGGAGACATTTACAAAGAGGCTGCTTTAAAGGGCATGTCAGGTCTAATATGTGATATTTATGTCATGCATTACAAAGAGCCATATGACGCCTGTTTATCACATGAAAGCCATACTGGTGGATTAAATAAGAAAAGTAAAGAGGAATTTGTCGCGTGAGTATGAATTGTACATCTGTGTAGATTAGTGCATTAGGAACGAACATAACGATTATAGTCTCAAAGCTTCCACGTGTTGCCGTTGGGCTGTAGAATATTTGTCCGTTTACATTTGCTGAAACATGACCCTAATGCATATTTTCTTGTATGGGAATGTTTTGAGTTGAAATCATTTGATTCTTTTACATTACTGCATAAGAATACACATAGATCATTTTTAATTTAACACCTTGGTGAATTATACAGGATGTCCTGAAAATGTATACTCAGTGTGACAATTTCAGTTAGATTTTGGAGGAAGAAACAGGTGGTGGTTTACGTTTGTACACAGTTCCACATGCAGATGCCCCAACAAGTCTTTTCACTTCAGCTTTTTTTTTTCAGATTTCCATAATGTTTATAGAACATTTTTGCACAAATGTTTGTTTTTTGCCATTCTTACTTTAAAATAATCAATGTCTCGTTTAAGGGCTAAATCGGGTCCTAGCATAAGCTCAAGATGAGGAACTGTGCCTTTCCCATATTTCCGGCACAACCCATAAATGGAGACAGGACCCAATAGCGTTCGTTTTACTCAGTTTTATTGATAAAAAGAGAGCAGTGCTTGCTTTCACGATCCGATGATCGTCGGACACGGGTAACTGATGGCAGGAACGCGGAAGTGGCACTTCGTGTCGAGCGAGGGTGGTCGCAGGCAGCGGGAAAACAGGTCGATGGCCATGACAGAGGAGCAAGGGCAGTAAGGAGTCCAGAAAAGAGGTCAGCAACAGGTATCAGGCAGGAAACAGGGCAAAACAGGTCGAAGGCCGGGACAGAGGAGCAAGGCAGAAACGGGTCCAGAAACAGGTTGGCAACAGGTATCAGGAAGGAGAAAACATGGCAGGAGAATGACGGATAGTACAGAGCTTGCCTAGCTGAAAGCATAGGTTCGCAGACGGTCCGACAGCTTCCTTTAGGAAGATGGGGGTTTAAAAATAGTCAGGGAGCCAATCAGCGACTAGGGCTGTTGGCACCAACGGGGCAGTTGCAGGTGCCCTAAATCAGCAATCATGACAACTTCACGTTTTGTTGCTCAGCGTATAGTGCATATTTGCTGTGTGACACCAGTAGCAAACTATTGGCATTGCATGGGAATAGGGCATAACTAATCTACTTTTAAAAAGAAGTACCTACTTATGCTGTACTTGCCCAAGACACACCACAGGAAATTGTGCCTCTACGACCCATCACATCACCCTTGTCCTTCAGCAACTCCGCTGGCTCCCTATCTACCACAGAATCAACAACAAAATTCTGCTCTACACCTACATAGCCATTCATAACCTTGCTCATCCCTACCTCTCCGAACTCCTTCACATTGCCACGCCATCCCACAACCTCAGATCATCTTCCTCCCCCCGTCTCAGTATACCCCTTGCCCGCCTCAGCTCCATGGTGAGCAGAACTTTCAGCCGCTCTGCCCCCCAGCTCTGGAACTCATTGCCGCCTGGCCACCGAAATTCTGTGACCCTGTCCACCTTTAAATTGGATTCAAAACTCACCTCTTCAGACTTGCCTATTCTTGACCATAAGCATCACACACCGCCCCTTTTAACTCTAATGTGTTTTATTGGCTGTCTATTACTTGCTTGTTTTACTCTTGTTTTACTCATCGTTTATTGTTGTGTCCTACTCATATGTAGGCGCTTCGAAACACAATGTATTATAATTATTATACTTTACTATACTAGTAATCGTAACTAATTACTGTTTTTCAATAACGCGCCCAAAACTGAGTTACAACCAATGCCAAGACCAAATGTATGCCTATGTATGAATGAAAACACAATAGTTCGGTCGCACACTACAAATTAGTGGTCAAGTCCAGTCATGTTTATCTGTATAGCCCTTAATCACAAAGATAGCAACAGTATAGTCTCCCAAAAAATATTCCTCCTCAAAATAAAGGCCAGATTTGGCCATGTTAAGGAGAGTTTCTCTTTACCGTCAAGTAAAAATACAGAACACAATGTTATGTACCACATACACTGTCATGGACTCTTGTTGCGTGATGTAAAGTTCCCATGCAAGCGGGAAGTCCTGCAAGCACTTCTCACTCCTGTGTTGTAAATGATGTACATTAGTGCGTGCAAGGCTCCAGTGACAGCGGTTGTGTTTCAGTGGTGCTCTCAGACGAGACCAGACATGGACTCGGTGTCATGCCACCGAGAGGCTGCCAAGTGACCTGTGTGTGTGCTTGTCCACGAGACAGAAGTGTATTAGAGGTTCCCCTTGACTGCTTCCTAATGCGCGTGCTGGTAACCAAGGGTGCTTTTGCTGGCGGTCAATGAGAGGAAGGCTGGTGTTTGATTGGCGCGTGCCGCCGAGATCTGCTCCTTCCTCTCAGTGTACGCATCACTTCTTCTCACCCTGCCCTGAGCTACTGCCTCGCCATCTCACAGTCGCTCTTGCACGATCTCCTACTCCTCCCTCTCCTTTTTTTCTCCCCAAATCCTGTCATGCTTTCCTTCTTATGTTTGCTTTTGCCTTCCACGCCTCCTTCTTTTTCTGTCTTTACCTTTTAGTTCCACTTTGGTGAGGCTTTCTCCACAGCCGACTTGCATTTGTATCTCCGCAATGTCCCTCCCAATTATCACAAGGCCACTTTGGATTTAACAGCTTGACGGCCACTTCATCATCCTCGGTGAAGAATCCTGTCACCCTTTGCTTTGGAAACGACTCCCCTTTTTTCCCAAATTTCTTTGGCTGCCAAGAGTCCTGTGTGTGTATATTAACCCCCTTCTTTTTCTTCTGTTACTCCTCCTCAGCGGTTCTCCCTGAAGACAGACGAGAAGCACCCAGGCAGAATGTACACCCCCCCACCCTCTCTCCTCGGTCATCATACTGCACTGTTACAAAATTGTTTCACAACAGCCTTTGCTTATCAACACTTGTCTGTTTAAAAGACTGCATTTGCAGGGGACTTGCTTTATTCTGTATGGTTCTTGTTGGTGTCTGAGTGCATTATGTTGATTTGGGGTGATCACAACATTTTAGTGACAACATTGTACTTGCATCTCCTTTGTCATTCGGTTTTATTTTCTCCACTTGTGCTTGTCAAATCATCGCATTTGAAATTCGATTTAGTCTGTTCCATGTCTTGTTGTCATTTGTTTGCATTTGAAGTCGCATTAATTTTTAAAAGTAATTTGTTTAACTTCATACTAAAATCGAGCACAAGAATGGAATTTTGCCAATTCAGAGATCCTACAATCTCAATTCAGAGATGGAAAAAGGGACCCAACTTCAGTGATTAGCGTCAATCTGACTTGATGGCAACAGAGACCATGAGTGGCAAAATTTACTTTTGTAGATTTTAAACAGACATTTGTTTTTATATTTATATATAGTTACTGTACAATTGATAGGTTTATAGTTTAATAGACACTCAAAATAAGGAAAGACAACATCAATGAATTTTGAACTTGCAAGAACTGGAGAGGACTGCACAAAAATTTCAATCTGTTCCGAGCCCTTTCTTTTTATTATATCTCCGAGGTTAAGAAAACAAAACAGAAGTCTCTTTTTGATTTTACCCTTACCCTGCATAACACGACTCAAGGCCCCCATTGCTTCCAACCTCCTCCAGATTTCCTCTCTACTCTCGCTCCCATTTCCAGACTCCTTCAACATCCTGCAGCGCGTCGGCAACAATCCGCCACTCGTGTGCCCTTTATTTTTACTTGGTCTTGAGTGTTTCTTTCCTTCCTCTCACGTGTAGTGTCACATATTAGCTCATGTATATGGTAATGACCTCCCTGCATCCTTACTTTGCCCATGGCCCTGTCACATCATATTCAGCAGTGTTTTAGAGCCAGTAGATGACTTGAGACACAGAAGAATAGGCAAACAAAAGCAAACACGCTTTGAATTAAAACGTGTAAGTGGGAAGCTGTTTGTGGTTCATTATTCCATCACCTCTGGTCATTATCTCAATAATAAACAACAATATGAGTTTTGATGGAATAATTGTAATTTTTTCCTTATCTTAGTTTACTAGTGGTCACATTTTATATCCCCATCTTACATTTAATGTACATGTACTAATGGATTTTATTGATTTATTCTGCACATTTCTCTTTTTAATATTGGACACCTGCAAAGGAGATGACATAAGATGCCAGCTCCCTATTTTGACTGATATTTCTCACTGTTATTCGTTATTTCGACTATTATGCACTGTTTACCTCTTTACTGCTATCGGCCAATGATGTAGCTGTTCTTTTATTTCCACACGCTTCGGTGTGGATCTGCTTTTTAAAACATAGGAAGTATAACAAAAAGAAAGGGACAAGGGGAGCGCCTTTAGAACAGGTTGAAAATCTTTTTCTGAGGGTTTTGAACAGTCATTATTATTCTGCCGTGAGGCTCATTTTATTAAAAAAATACACATTTTCAACCTACAAGTATTTAAAAACAAGGTAAATATAAATGATAATTCATGCATGTTTTTGCTAATTACTAAATTCCATATTATTTTGTAAATGATTCACATTTTATTACCAATAGGAGGCATTGAATACACACTGTGCCTTTAAGTGTAGCCCTAGCTTATCTTACACTAATTTATTACCGATTGATTAATTCAAATTTATATTTTCATGTGTATTCTTGATGTGTTTCTAGATCTTATTTTGTGTAGGAAATGAAAAAAATTAGATACGACAATAATAGAAGATTTATATACAAACCTTTTTGTGAAAAAACTCAATTTTGCCCAACTTTACTCAGACCCTAACTCCGACAGCCCTCAAGTAAATTGAGTTTGAGATGCCTGGTGTACTATAAAGAATGTAGTTCTGTTTTTACCTTTGGACATTTGTTATTTTGACTATTGTTGCTTACTGTTGTTTATAGTTTTGACTATAATGCGCTGTTTACATTATTGTCACAATTGTTCAAAATTGATGCTATTTTAGGACAGTTCTGCTTTTTGTTACACAGGAGATTTCATACATAGAAAGAGCTCGTGGAAGGACTGTTGGAACAGATTAGGATATTTGCATCATGATGGTTTTTGACCAGTCCTCTCCAGTAATCCTTGCAAGCTTGCAATTCATTAATGTCTTTCCTCCTTGGTTTTGCTGTCTGCTAAACTATAAACGTATCATGTACTCACTGATCATACTACAACATTTCACCCATACAATTACGATAACCATTTTAGAGTGATTGTCACAGCATTTGCATCATCACACTGAGAACCGTTTCAGATATATTGCATTATCTATAAAGGAAAGAAGTATTTACACAATAATATACACATTTAATTTTACCTCAAATTTCCTTGTTTCACCCCGCTCACTAAAAGCACAATTCATCTGATGTGCAACTGTGTGCAATAATTATTTTTATTCTAGAATGAAAGGACAGATTTACTGGATAAAAACAATATAAAGCTACGCTGCACAGTCTATATTTATCCCTCCAATTCTCTGCTAATTAGCCTGTTTGTGGAGACAGTGGCCTGAAATGGCTATGGCTGATTCTCTCATGGATACGGTCGATTCGTTCCACCGTTATTGTTAGAAACATTGCTGCTTCACAAACAATTCAAGTGTGAACATTTGAAAAATATTTCTGTGCAATACTTCCCACACGATGCTGCAGATGAGAAAAATCCATAACAACTGCTGAATAATGTACACAGACTATCCATAAGGAATACATAATGACTTGAGGTCTACCTATGTTGAGGTTTTTACAGGATCTTGAGCTTTTTACCTACTACACTTACACAATATTATGTAAAAATTGCGATTCACAGATGCAAGTGTCTGATCTCTCGATCAAATATTCACGAGATCAACATTCGCACACAGCAATCCTGAATAAACAACATTGCACTTGAACTGTCTACATCCTTCTTTTTTAAGATTCAGTCCATCACTAATTCATAAGGAGAAACAGAACAAAACTCTTGGTCCATAATGATACCAAAAAGGTTACTGTGTTTTGCTTTGAATATATTACCAAATAAACAATTACCGGGTACACTATACAAAATTCAATGTTCCTCACTTCTCAACATCGCACAAAAATATTTACATTATTCAATGCTTTTTAAACTGTTATATTCTAAAAATATCTTACCTTACAGGGCGTAACAGACAATAACAGGGTGGACAATTGTTGTTTCTGATTCGGAAATGTTATGATTTTCATGATAGTTCAGCATTTTGGCCAATTTGGAGTGACTGGGAATTAATGTAATACAGTATCACAGACCACATTAACATTAAATAAATATCATAACACTTTCACATGAAGCATCATTAGCTGTTCAATTAATTAGCCGTTTGTTCAGGCATGTGACTACCATAATTCTTGTTGCGTCCATTCCACTCTTGCCATCATTTTCTGTACTTTTATGTTTTTGCTTGATGTTTCTCTGTTTATTTCATATTTTATTTTACGTTGACCTTACTTTATTTGCCAGGAAAAGAAAAGAAAAACATCATAAATGACATACCCTTATAATGTATTTTCCAGTCTATACGTCTGGTATAAGTGGCACCAATAATGCATCATTAAAAGGAAAAAACATGTCCCATTCAGAGTATAGGTATCATTTTGGGAAAAGTTATTTCATGAGGTTTATCATGAATACATACGTGTCATCCTTAAAGGTAATTAAAAATACAAATAAAATAGAGTACACAGTGAACTAATGTTACGCGTATGTACATAAGTTAAACACGCCCGAATATGTCAGTTCCGACGTAACAAATTAGGATTTATTCGGATAACTCTAGCATAAAGAACATGCTTACGAAACTCTTAGTTTTACTCCAAATCACAAAATCCAATGAAATATTCGTCACTTTTACCGGTAAATAACTCCTCCAACTCGGGAGGAAGACAATAAGCCGCTTCGTTTACTCTTTCCTCTTTGAGAAAGTTGCTAACACTAAATATTTCTACAGATATGGAATCACCCGTCCACAAGAACCAGGTATTGATGGATTTTATATTCAAATATATCTTTGGTATCATCAGTCCAGAGAGGTATGGCACTGTGCCTGGTTTTAGTTTTGCATTTAATTGTAATGGTTGCGTGCTAGAATCACATCTTTATCTTCCCTCAACAAAAATATTTTACTCACCAAAAACAAGACTTTCTTCAAGAAGTAATCTACAGTTTAAAAAAAACAGTTCCTGGTGTATGACAAAATAATTAATCAAGATCACATCTCAGGGGGGCGGCAGCACAGCAGCGCAGTGTTTAGCGCGCGTGCGGAAAAGTTCTGAGGTCATGAGATCAAACCCCCTGTGTGGAGTTTGCATGTTCTCCCATGCATGCGTGGGTTTCCTCCGGTCACTCCTGTTTCCTCCCACATTCCAAAAACATGCATGTCAGGTCAATTGGCCGGTCCAAATTGTCCCTAGGTATGAATGAGCAAGCGAGTTGTCTGTCCCTGTGTGCCTTGCGATTGGTTGGCAACCAGTTCAGGGTGTCCTCTGCCCACTGCCCAAAGATAGCTGGGATGGGCTCCAGTACCCCCGCGACCCTTCTGAGGATAAGTGGTGCAGATAATGGATGGATGGATCTCAGGGGGCCGTTGAAGGCCTTATCCCAGGCCTGATGCGGCCCACAGGCCTTGACTTTGAAATTACGGGTCTTTACTCTTAGACAATCCTTGTGTGGCTGGCTGTGTTCTGGCAGTTTTGGTAGCATCTTTGCTTTTCTTGAAGGTGATACTGAATGCTTATTGTGCTTCTTTTCAGATACAGATTTTGTCATTAAGCAGACCCGGGTATTGTCCTCATGAAATTTGAATCGTTGCAATTTACCTAGGTAAGCTAAACTTAAGTATTGGGTTGGCGAGTATGGAAAGCCATTGCGGTCAAATATGTTCAAGGAGATAACTTGTGTAAAGAGTCAGCCTTTCCAGTTCAATTAAGCTGATTAAGACATTCTTGTTGACAGCCATAGTAAAACCCAAACTACTGTCTCTTACTTTCAGAGACATGCACTTGTCTATCCCCCCAAATAGGTTGGAAAGGCCCCAACTGTAATTACAGGTAACCAATACAAAAAAATGTTTCTTCCAACCTTTCTACACAAACCCTTAAACTCTAATACTCA